>NC_053125.1:38886432-38903932 GCF_010015445.1 Perca fluviatilis
TGTGTCTGTGAGTGTGTCTCTGCCTGTGTGTGTGAGAAAATGTGTGTCTCTGTGCCTGTGTGTGTGAGAAAATGTGCGTCTCTGTGCCTGTGTGTGTGTGTGAGAAAATGTGTGTCTGTGAGTGTGTCTCTGCCTGTGTGTGTGAGAAAATGTGCGTCTCTGTGCGTGTGTGTGTGAGAAAATGTGTGTCTGTGAGTGTGTCTGCTTGTGTGTGTGTGTGTGAAGAAAATGTCGTCTCTGTGCCTGTGTGTTGTGTCTTTCTGTGCCTGTGTGTGTGAGAAAAGGTGTGTCTGTGGGGTGTGTGTCTCTGTGCCGTGTGTGTGAGAAAATGTGCGTCTCTGTGCCTGTGTGTGTGTGTGAGAAAATGTGTGTCTGTGAGTGTGTCTCTGCCTGTGTGTGTGAGAAAATGTGCATCTCTGTGCCTGTGTGTGTGAGAAAATGTGTGTCTGTGAGTGTGTCTGCTTGTGTGTGTGTGTGTGTGAGAAAATGTGCATCTCTGTGCCTGTGTGTGTGTCTGTGTGCGTCTGTCTCTGTGCCTGTGTGTGAGAAAATGTGTGTCTGTGAGTGTGTCTCTGCCTGTGTGTGTGTGTGTGAGAAAATGTGTGTCTCTGTGCTTGTATGTGTGTGTGAGAAAATGTGTGTCTGTGAGTGTGTGTCTCTGCCTGTGTGTGTGTGTGAGAAAATGTGTGTCTGTGAGTGTGTGTGTCTGCCTGTGTGTGTGTGTGTGAGAAAATGTGTGTCTGTGAGTGTGTGTCTCTGCCTGTGTGTGTGTGTGTGAGAATGTGTGTCTGTGAGTGTGTGTCTCTGCCTGTGTGTGTGTGTGTGAGAAAATGTGTGTCTCTGTGCCTGTGTGTGTGTGTGTGTTGTCTCCCCGTCGTCCATGAACTTGTTGCCCACCCAGGTCAAAAGTGAATTTGAATGTTTGGCTCTTTTTTTTAATGCTTTTGTCACTTTTTTCAACATTTTATTACATTCATGGTCAATAAACCGAAGTTTATGACATCATACCTAATTTAGGAATTATTAGTTAAGATCAAAAGGATGTTGAGTGGACCACAGACTGGAAAAGAAAAAGCTTTAAAAAAGCGATAAAACATGGACACACACACACACACATATACACATGGATACACACACACACACACACACACACACACACACCGCCACACAACACACCACACACACACACACACACACACACACACACACACAAAACACACACACAAAAAAACATCGATACAGCATAGTCGCCAATAATATTTTCGTGGAATACAATACTGTATCGATACACAGACGTCAAGTATCGATCTTTTATGATATATGTGTTGGTCGGTTTGTCTGCTTGACGATCCCATTTTGTAGCAATAAAATTGAAGTGAGATGAACAAACAGAGAAATGTATCTTTTTTTAGATAAAACAGATGTTGACAAAATTGTCCTTTTGGGGACATCATTTGAAAAAGTTGGAAAAAAAGGTAAATACCTTGCAATATATCGCAGAATATTGCAATATGTTTAAAATCGCAATAATATCGTATCGTGACCTAAGTATCGGGATGATATCGTATCGTGAGGCTTCTGGTGATTCCCACCCCTAACACACACACACGAACACACACACACACATATACACACACGGACACACACACACACGGACACATATACACACACAAACACACACACACACATACACACATGGACACACACACGGACACACATACACACATGGATACTACAACACACAGACACACATACAACAAATACACACTAATAAACACACAGAACGAATAACACAACATCACGAATACACACAAACATTACACACACATACATACACACATTATATAATAACAACAACGCACACAACACGAACATCGACACATATACACATGGATATCAATAATAAAAACACACACACATAACACACACATGTACGCAAATCGGATACACACACACACGCACTAACACATACAAAACATGCAAACTTAACAACACCGACACTACACTATAAACACGAATATTACGGGAATTAATACACAATACACACACGGACACAATACATAATACGCAATACACACCACACACGGACATTACCGTACATATACACACATACACACACACATAATACATGATACACGGACACACGGACGGACATTACACGGACACACGACACACACACACCCACCACGCATAAACACAAAAAAAAAAAAAAAAACACGCAATTAAAAAAACCAAATGAAAAGACAGTACCTCCACATCCACAGAACTTTCGTCCTTCTCCTCCTCCTCCTCCTCCTCTTCCTCCTCTTCTTTCATCGTCCCTCCTTTCTTTCCTTCCCCGGCGGCGTCTTCCTCCTTTTTACTCCTCTCTCCCTCCTTCTCGGCTCTCTGCGTCGTCTCTCTCCTTCCGCTCTTCTTCTCCTCCTCCTCCTCCTTCTTCTTCTTCTTCGTCGTCTTCGTATCTTCTTCCTTCTCTTCTCCTCTCTTCCTCTTTCTTCTCCGCCCCTCCTCCTCCTCCTCCTCCTCTCTTTTCTCCATAACTTCGGCGCCGCTTGTCTTCTTTCCTCTCGTTCTCCTCCTCCTCCCTTCGCTGACGTCTTGTCTGGTTCTCTTCTCGTCCTCCTTTCCCTCTTTAGTGCCTCCTCCTCCTCCTCCTCCTCCTTTCTTTTCTTCCGCGCTTTCGCCCTGCTTCGTTTTCTTCCGTTTCTCCTCCTCCTCCTCCTCCTCCCTTCTTTTCATCACCTCGCTCTCCGGTCTCGTCGTCTCTTCCGTCTTTCCTTCCGCACCTTCACCCCGTTTTGTTCTCCTCTGTCTCTCCTCCTCTTCCTCCTTTCTTTTTGCTGCATTGCTCTCTGATCCTTTGCTTCTCCGGCTCTTTGTTCTTTCTTCCGTTTTCACTTCTTCTGTCTTTCCTTCCGCGTGCTTTGTTTTCTTCACTTCCTCCTCCTCCTCCTCCTCCCTCCTCCTCCTCCTCCTTCTTTCTACTCGCTGTTGCTCGCCTCTCTTTCGTGGTCACGGCTTTCCTTTCATCTTGTATTGCTTTTTCACCTTCTCCCTCTTTCTCTTTCTCGGCTCTCCTCGTCGTCACCCTTCTGCTCGCTGCCGTTCTCCCTCTCTTTCCTCCTTCGTTCTTTCCTCCCGCGTCTCCATCCTGCTTTGTTTTCTTCTCCTCCTTCTCCTCTTCCTCTTTTTTTCTTTTTGTTCCCTGGCTCTCGGGCGGCGTCGGCTCTCTCGTCGCCACTTCTTTCGTTCCTTCGCTGCTGTCCTGATTCGTTCCCTCCTCCTCCTCCTCCTCCTCTTCCTCCTTCTCTTCCTCCTCTCCGTCTCTCTTCCTCTTGACTCCTTGGCTGTCTGACGCCTCCTTCTCTTCCTCTTCTTCTTTCCGTCCTCCCTCGTTCTCGGACATTTCTGCCGGCGCGGACTTGAGTTCGTGGTCGCCTTTTTGGGAATAAAAACACAGACGGAACATTTTAACTACTTTAAACCCTCGGCTGGTTCATCTCACAGAGTTAGTCCTGAAGATAACTGGTCATTAGGGTGTGTGTGTGTGTCCGTGTGTGTGTGTATATGTGTGTGTGTATGTCCATGTGTGTGTATGTCCATGTATGTGTCTGTGTGTGTATATGTGTCTGTGTGTCCATGTGTGTATGTTTCCATGTGTGTATGTGTCCGTGTCTGTGTTCATGTGTGTCCATGTGTATGTGTGTTTTTTTTTGTGTGTATATCTGTGTGTCTGTGTGTGTATGTTTGTGTGTCCATGTGTGTATGAGTTTGTCCATGTGTGTCCGTGTGTGTATATGTGTTTGTGTGTCCGTGTGTGTGTATGTGTGTTTGTCCATGTGTGTGTGTGTCCATGGGTGTATTCATGTAGTGAAAGGTCCATTGTATATATGTATTCCGTGTCCGTGTTTGTGTGTCCATGTGTGTTTGTCCGTATTCGAGTATGTGTCCATTGTGTATCTATGTGTATGTATGTGTCTATGCATGTGTCTATGGTATGGTGTATGTGTCTGTGTTCATGTGTTTATATGTGTGTGTGTCTGTGTTCATGTGTTTATATGTGTGTGTGTCCATGTGTGTATATGTGTGTGTATGTGTCTGTGTTCATGTGTTTATATGTGTGTGTGTGCGTGTGTGTGTCCATGTGTGTATGTGTCTGTGTCCATGTGTGTATGTGTTCATGTGTGTATATGTATGTGTGTGTGTGTCCATGTGTGTATGTGTCAGTGTGTGTATGTGTCCATGTGTGTATATGTGTGTGTGTATGTGTCTGTGTCCATGTGTGTATATGTGTGTGTTCGTGTGTGTGTGTGTCCATGTGTGTCCGTGTGTGTATGTGTCAGTGTGTGTCTGTCAGTGTGTGTATGTGTCAGTGTGTGTCTGTCAGTGTGTGTATGTGTCAGTGTGTGTCTGTCCGTGTGTGTCTGTCAGTGTGTGTCTGTCCGTGTGTGTCTGTCAGTGTGTGTCTGTCAGTGTGTGTCTGTCAGTGTGTGTGTATGTGTCAGTGTGTGTGTCCGTCCATGTGTGTTACCTGGAGCGCTGACATCAGGACTCGCAGGTGTCCTTTCCTTTTGCTGCTCAGCATCCACCTGACAACAGAAAAACAGTCAGTGTGTTAACGCGTCTCCATCGTGTGATCGGTGGAGCTGTGGAGAAACACTCAGCAAGAAATCAGTGTTCACACGGCCGGCAGTAACCGGTCCGCTCTCACCTGACAGAAGAGAGAGGGGACTGTCTTGGCGACCACAGGAGAGAAAAATACCTTGCGTGCTCGCTGGACAATACTTTCTTTCTACAGAAAGTCGCTAAGTTGGCAACACACACACACACACACCTCGCTTTACCTACCTGACAATTGTGTTCGTACAAATTTTTTTTTTTTTTTTTTTTTTTTTTTTTTTTTTTTTTTTTTTTCTCTCTTTTTTTTTTTTTTTTTTTTTTTTTTTTTTTTTTTTTTTTTTTTTTTTTCTCTCTCCCTCTTCTCTATCTCTCTCTCTCCCTCTCCCTCTCCCTCTCCTCTCTCCCTTCCTCTCTCCCTCTCCCCCCGAATAACCCGTTTACATGCGTGAGCGGAGAGAGTTACTCCTGTATACGTGGAATTTGTAATCAATTCGCAATTCATAGATATACAGTATGTTTATATGGTCGGAGTTAAACAACGCAGACGGTGCATTCACTTAAAACAGGTAGCCTCGTGGTGCATTCACAGTAATTGTAAAATACCCTTTTCCCATCTGGGGTTCAACAGCAATTTACTGGTGAAATAAGTTATTGTTATTGTTATAGTTATTACATTATTATTAAATCTTTAATTTTGACCATGGCCTTAGCAATAAACAAGTCACTGACTGTTGTTTACTACCCTTATTTTTTTCTTCTTTTTTTTTTTAAACTTTATTGAAAAGTACCGGTTCAGGCACCGGCACCGTTTTAAAAGTATCGATTTAGCACCGGAATCGAAAAAAAAACAAAACAAACGATACCCAACCCTACTTAAGATGCAATAACTTTTGGGTCACCTTCTTATAAATCTCACTATCTCGGTACTTTCTGCCGTCAACAAAAAGACATTATATTCATGGCTTTCACCACACTAATGAAGAAACTGGTTTCCTCCTCGCTCCAAAAGTGTGGTGCTGTGCTGCGTCTCGCCACGTTTACCTCTACTTCCTGTTTACTTCCGGTATACTGCGCGCAGGTTTTCTGCATTGACATACATACATACATACATATTATAGTATATAATTATTATTATAACTATGTTTTCTGGCACATACAAGAAGTTTCTCTCTCTCTCTCTCTCTGTGTCTCTCTCTCTCTCTCTCTCTGTGTCTCTCTCTCTGTGTCTGTGTCTCTCTCTCTCTCTCTCTGTGTCTCTCTCTGTCTCTGTGTCTCTCTCTCTCTCTCTGTGTCTGTGTCTCTCTCTCTCTCTCTGTGTCTCTCTCCTGTTCAGGTCTTCTCTCTCTCTCTCTTGTCTGTGTCTCTCTCTCTCTGTGTCTCTCTGGTGTCTCTCTCTCTCTCTCTCTCTCTCTCTCTGTGCGGTCTCTCTCTCTCCGTGTCTGTTCTCTCTCTCTCTCTCTGGTTCTGTGTCTGTCTCTCTCTCTCTCTTCTGTGTCTCTCTCTCTCAGTGTCTCTCTCTGTTTCTCTCTTCTCTCTGGGTCTCTCTTCCTGGCTCTCTCTCTCTTTCTGTGTCTGTGTCTCTCTCTGTCCCTCTGTGTCTCTCTTCTGTGTCTCTCTCTCTGGTTTGTTTCTCTCTCTCTGTCTCTCTGTGTCTCTCTGTGTCTCTCTCTCTGTGTCTCTCTCTCTGTGTCTGTGTCTCTCTCTCTGTCTCTGTGTCTCTCTCTCTGTGTCTCTCTCTCTGTGTCTCTCTCTCTCTGTGTCTGTGTCTCTCTCTCTGTCTCTGTGTCTCTCTCTCTGTCTGTGTCTCTGTGTCTCTGTCTCTGTGTCTCTCTCTCTGTCTCTGTGTCTCTCTGTGTCTCTCTCTCTGTGTCTCTCTCTCTGTCTCTGTGTCTCTCTCTCTGTCTGTGTCTCTGTGTCTCTGTCTCTGTGTCTATCTGTCTCTGTCTCTCACCTCCTCCTTATTCTCCGACGAAGCCGTGTCCTCCCTGCGCCCTCCTGAAGCCGACCTCCTGCTGCTCCTCCTGTTCGCCGGAGCCTCGGAAACGACGTCCGAAGCCGAAGCCCGTTCAGAAGTCGGTTCGTAGTCGGACGGCTTCTCCGGAGCCGACCTCAGCGAAGCCCTCGTGGGAGTTTTGGCCGCAGCAGCAGCAGGAGGAGGAGGAGCTGCCGTTTTCTTACGCTTAACTCTGCCGGCAGCGGGTTTACGGTCCGGCTCGGCAGGAGACGGTTCACCGGGAGTGGATTCTGTCGGGGGTTTAGCCGCAGAAGTTGGTTTTGCAGGTGTGGCTTTGGCAGGTTTTGCAGGTGTGGTTTTGGCGGCAGAAGTCGGTTTTGCAGGTGTGGTTTTGGCGGCAGTTTGCGCTGGCATCTGAGGACCCAAAAGAACAGACAAAGTCCGTTGTAATGTAAACAAGTTAAGTATTCTTCAAGTATCAAGCAAACAAATACCAAATACTCTGCAGGTTGAACTTGATAACCTTAACGATGGCTCAGTTCCATCAAGTGTCCCAGTAAGATATTTCAGTGAGTCAGCATGAACAATACCAGGGCCTCTCCTAAGTGGGATGCAGCTATCAGTAATGGTTTAATACCAGGGTCTCTCCTAAGTGGAACGCAGCCATCAGTAATGGTTTAATACCAGGGTCTCTCCTAAGTGGAATGCAGCCATCAGTAATGGTTTAATACAGGCTCTCCTAAGGGAACGCAGCCATCAGTAATGTTTAATACCAGGTCTCTCCTAAGTGGAATGCAGCTATCAGTAATGTTAATACCAGTCTCTCCTAGGTGGAACCGAGCCATCAGTAATGTTTAACGGGTCTTCCAATGGAATGCAGCCTCAGTAATGTTTAATACCAGTTCCCTAAGTGGAATGCAGCCATCAGTAATGGTTTAATACCAGGGTCTCCTAAGTGGAATGCAGCCATCAGTAATGGTTTAATACCAGGGTCTCTCCTAAGTGGAATGCAGCCATCAGTAATGGTTTAATACCAGGGTCTCTCCTAAGTGGAATGCAGCCATCAGTAATGGTTTAATACCAGGGTCTCTCCTAAGTGGAATGCAGCCATCAGTAATGGTTTAATACCAGGGCCTCTCCTAAGTGGGATGCAGCTATCAGTAATGGTTTAATACCAGGGTCTCTCCTAAGTGGAACGCAGCCATCAGTAATGGTTTAATACCAGGGTCTCTCCTAAGTGGAACGCAGCCATCAGTAATGGTTTAATACCAGGTCTTCCCTATGGGAATGCAGCCATCAGTAATGGTTTAATACCAGGGCCCTCTCTAAGTGGAATGCAGCCATCAGTAATGGTTTAATACCAGGCCTCTCCTAAGTGGAATGCAGCCATCAGTAATGGTTTAATTACCAGAGGTCTCCTAAGTGGAATGCAGCCATCAGTAATGGTTTAATACCAGGATCTATAGTGAATGCAGATTAGTAATGGTTTAATACCAGGGTCTCTCCTAAGTGGAATGCAGCCATCAGTAATGGTTTAATACCAGGGTCTCTCCTAAGTGGAATGCAGCCATCAGTAATGGTTTAATATCAGGGTCTCTCCTAAGTGGGATGCAGCCATCATTAATGGTTTAATACCAGGACCTCTCCTAAGTGGAATGCAGCCATCAGTAATGGTTTAATACCAGGGCCTCTCCTAAGTGGGATGCAGCCATCATTAATGGTTTAATATCAGGGTCTCTCCTAAGTGGGATGCAGCCATCATTAATGGTTTAATATCAGGGCCTCTCCTAAGTGGAATGCAGCCATCAGTAATGGTTTAATACCAGGGCCTCTCCTAAGTGGAATGCAGCCATCAGTAATGGTTTAATACCAGGGCCTCTCCTAAGTGGGATGCAGCCATCATTAATGGTTTAATATCAGGGTCTCTCCTAAGTGGGATGCAGCCATCATTAATGGTTTAATATCAGGGCCTCTCCTAAGTGGAATGCAGCCATCAGTAATGGTTTAATATCAGGGCCTCTCCTAAGTGGAATGCAGCCATCAGTAATGGTTTAATACCAGGGCCTCTCCTAAGTGGAATGCAGCCATCAGTAATGGTTTAATACCAGGGTCTCTCCTAAGTGGAATGCAGCCATCAGTAATGGTTTAATACCAGGGCCTCTCCTAAGTGGAATGCAGCCATCAGTAATGGTTTAATACCAGGGCCTCTCCTAAGTGGAATGCAGCCATCAGTAATGGTTTAATACCAGGGCCTCTCCTAAGTGGAATGCAGCCATCAGTAATGGTTTAATACCAGGGTCTCTCCTAAAGTGGAATGCAGCCATCAGTAATGGTTTAATACCAGGGTCTCTCCTAAGTGGAATGCAGCCATCAGTAATGGTTTAATACCAGGACCTCTCCTAAGTGGAATGCAGCCATCAGTAATGGTTTAATACCAGGGTCTCTCCTAAGTGGAATGCAGCCATCAGTAATGGTTTAATACCAGGGTCTCTCCTAAGTGGAATGCAGCCATCATTAATGGTTTAATACCAGGACCTCTCCTAAGTGGAATGCAGCCATCATTAATGGGTTTGAATACACATGTGCTTTTCCTACTATGACATGTCAACATGTCTGCCGTGAAGAAGGTCTATCAGAAGGAGACACTGACTTTGAGTTTGCTCCCGACTGCCGGGGTGTTCTGGATCTCCCACATGCCCTCCGTGAAGCCCTTGATGCGGACGCCGCTGCCGTACTTCGTCTTGTTGCCGACGTAGGGGACGACGTTCTCCGGAGGGAGGTGACCTCTGAGGGGGAAGAAGGGAAAAAAAAAAAAAAACAGGACAGGAAAATGAACCACGGTTGAATCGGCGCTGTGGTTGGTGATGTCGCTGACCTGCGAAGCCGGAGCGTACGTACAGCTGATGGGTCCCGAAGAAGAAGACCGACACTCGCTTCTTGTGTCCGTCGAGCGGCTTACACACCTGAACACACGCAGACACATCGCGTCAACTATCAGAAAGACACACCTGTCTCCAGGTACATACAGTTTGTATGTGTCTGTCTGTGTGTGTGTGTGTGTGTCTGTCTGTGTGCGTGCGTAACTGCGTCTATCTCTGTATATGTGTGTTTTTGTGCGTGTGGGTGTCTTTGTATGCGTGTGTGTGACTGTGTGTGTGTCTCTGTATGTGTGTCTATTTGTGCATATGCATGTGTGTGACTGTGTACGCACGTCTGTGTCTGTCTCTGTATGTCTATTTGTGCGTGTGTATTTGTCTCTGTACTCTGTGTGTGACTGTATGCATGTGTGTGTGTGTTTGTCTGTGCGTGTCTATTCATGGGTGCGTGTGTGTGCGTGCGTAACTGCATCTGTGTGTGCATCTGTATGCACGTCTGTGTCTAGCTCTATATATGTGTCTTTTTGTGCGTGTGTCTTTGTATGTGTGAGTGTGTGTGACTGTGTGTGTCTTTGTATGTGTGTGTGTGTGACTGTGCGTGTCTCTGTATGTGTGTGTGTGACTGTGTTTGTCTTTGTATGTGTGTGTGTGACTGTGTGTGTCTTTGTATGTGTTGTGTGACTGTGTGTGTCTTTGTATGTGTGTGTGTGACTGTGTGTGTCTTTGTATGTGTGTGTGTGTGTGTGTCTTTGTATGTGTGTGTGTGTGTGTCTTTGTATGCGTGTGTGTGTGTGTGTGTGTGTCTCTGTATGTGTGTGTGTGACTGTGCGTGTCTCTGTATGTGTGTGTGTGACTGTGCGTGTCTTTGTATGTGTGTGTGTGACTGTGTGTGTCTTTGTATGTGTGTGTGTGACTGTGTGTGTCTTTGTATGTGTGACTGTGTGTGTCTTTGTATGCGTGTGTGTGTGTGTGTGTGTGTCTCTGTATGTGTGTGTGTGTGACTGTGTGTGTGTCTCTGTATGTGTGTCTATTTGTGCATATGCATGTGTGTGACTGTGTGTGTCTATTTGTGCATATGCATGTGTGTGACTGTGTACGCACGTCTGTGTCTTTCTCTGTATGTCTATTTGTGCGTGTGTATTTGTCTCTGTACTCTGTGTGTGACTGTATGCATGTGTGTGTGTGCGTGTGTGCGTCTGTGTGTGCGTGCGTAACTGCATCTGTATGCATGTCTGTGTCTATCTCTGCATGTGTCTTTTTGTGCGTGTGTGTGACTGTGTGTGTCTTTGTATGTGTGTGTGTGACTGTGTGTGTCTCTGTATATCTATTTGTGCGTGTGTATTTGTCTCTGTCCTCTGTGTGTGACTGTATGCATGTGTGTGTGTGTGTGTGTGTGTGTGTTTGTCTGTGCGTGTCTATTCATGGGTGTGTGTGTGTGTCTGTGTGTGCGTGTGTAACTGCGTCTGTATGCACGTCTGTGTCTATCTCTGTATATGTGTCTTTTTGTGCGTGTGTGTGTGTGTCTCTGTATGTGTGTGTGTGTGAGTGTGTGTGTGTCTCTGTATGTGTGTCTATTTGTGCATGTGTATTTGTCTCTGTACTCTGTGTGTGACTGTATGCATGTGTGTGTGTGTGTGTGTTTGTGGTGTCTATTCATGGGTGCGTGTGTGTCTGCGTGTGTAACTGCATCTGTATGCACGTCTGTGTCTATCTCTGTATATGTCTTTTTGTGCATGTGTGTGTCTTTGTATGCGTGTGTGTGACTGTGTGTGTCTTTGTATGTGTGTGTGTGACTGTGTGTGTCTATTTGTGCATATGCATGTGTGTGACTGTGTACAGACGTCTGTGTCTGTCTCTGTATGTCTATTTGTGCGTGTGTATTTGTCTCTGTACTCTGTGTGTGACTGTATGCATGTGTGTGTGTGTTTGTCTGTGCGTGTCTATTAATGGGTGCGTGTGTGTGTCTGTGTGTGCATGCGTAACTGCATCTGTATGCACGTCTATGTCTATCTCTGTATATGTGTCTTTTTGTGCGTGTGTGTCTTTGTATGTGTGTGTGTGTGTGTTTGTCTATTCATGGGTGCGTGTGTGTGTCTGTGTGTGCGTGCGTAACTGCATCTGTGTGTGCATCTGTATGCACGTCTGTGTCTATCTCTGTATATGTGTCTTTTTGTGCGCGTGTGTGTGTGTCTCTGTATTGTGTGTGTGTGTGACTGTGTGTGTGTCTCTGTATGTGTGTCTATTTGTGCATATGCATGTGTGTGACTGTGTACGCACGTCTGTGTCTGTCTCTGTATGTCTATTTGTGCGTGTGCATTTGTTTCTGTACGCATGCGTGTGACTGTATGCATGTGTGTGTGTTTGTTTGTTTGTGCGTGTCTATTCATGGGTGCGTGTGTGTGCGTGTGTAACTGCATCTGTATGCACGTCTGTGTCTATCTCTGTATATGTGTCTTTTTGTGCGTGTGTGTGTCTTTGTATGCGTGTGTGTGACTGTGTGTGTCTTTGTATGTGTGTGTGACTGTGTGTGTGTCTCTGTATGTGGGTCTATTTGTGCATATGCATGTGTGTGACTGTGTACGCACGTCTGTGTCTGTCTCTGTATGTCTATTTGTGCGTGTGCATTTGTTTCTGTACGCATGTGTGTGACTGTATGCATGTGTGTGTGTTTGTCTGTGCGTGTCTATTCATGGGTATGGGTGTGTGTGTGTTGTGTGTGTGTGTGTGTGTGTTCGTACCCTGGCAGGCCAGTGAGGGAAGCCCTTCATCTTGGCAAAGACCAGGTCTCCTGGTTTGAACTGGTCACCACTTTTCCCCGGCATCATGCAGCTTCGGGCTCTCGATCGCGGAGAAGTGGCCTTAAAAAAAAACAACAACAACAACAACAGACGCCGTCAACGCTGTATTCCTCTCAATCTATCAGATATTACTATCTGACAAGAGTCTAACATGACAAAAAGTCACTTTTTCTACAACTAAAACTGAGCTCATTCACAGCATTTATCAGCTTTGGCATGTATAGGAAAAAAGTGTGTATTAAACTTAAGTATTTCAGGCCTGTGTGTACAACTGTACTGAACTGTACAGAGTGAAATAAATGAATGAACAGACAACAGTGACATTGAGCACCATAGTGTCCAAGTGTCTGACAGCAATATAGGAAGGATTTCTAAGGAGGTCGACCTTTCTATTAAAGAGTAAGATCCTTTTTTTTTTTTAAACATAAAATACATCGCGAAATTGCGTTCGCTAACTCCACCAGACTCCATGTAAATAATCAGTGATTTTAGCATCGTAGAATACACTTCATTCAAAGTCGACAGAAACAAAAATCAAACTACAAAAAGCCGTTTTGGGTCGTCATTCCACTTGTTCCATCCATCACAACTCTAGTTTTGCTTGAAATAAACACGGTTTACTGATTTACAAGTGGAAAATAGGTTGGCGCTGTACACGCTAAAAGCAATGCTTTTTTAAATGGAGTCTGGTGGGTTTGGTTCTAGCAGTCGGCAGCGGCGAAACAAGCTACAAATACAATTTAAGTTAATAGGGCAGGTGTCCCGCTGGTATTATATCGGTTTCTACCCTTTAAAACACCCTTTAAGTGGCGCTTCGTAAGTGGGAAGAGAAGACATTCACACGCACTCAGTAGTTAGCTAGCTACGCGTTCAGCCATGTCCACTCATTGTTTACAAATACAGGGGAAGCTAAGTTTAGCAATGAAGCTAATCTCAGCTAGCTAGCTACTTCTTTACAAACTCTTGAGCTCTGCGTTCTTTCTGTCTATTTTGTTTTTTGTTAACTGTGCGTTGTAACGCGACAGCAGCGCGTGTACTTACCGACAACCGATCGATAGTCGTCTGAAAACGTAGATACGCGTCTCGGTGCTTTCCTCGGTGGTACAAGAAGGAGGCTTCTTCTTGTTACCAAGCTACGATTCACTTCTTGTCGCCATGTTTACCGCCCCGGTAAAAGCTCGTGTCACGTGACGTCACGTTCGGCGCTTTCCCGCCTGCGGTTGGACTGCTGGACTGTACCAAATGAGCCGACTGTACCACCTTGAGGGGGGAGATTTTGACGTCTAAAACCGGTCTAAAGATAGACTGTCCACGAGCTGTGGGCTTGTGAAACGAAGGTGTCTGCTTGTGTATTATGGAAGTATAGAAGTCCGTATTAAATCAACCTTGTTTTAAGAAAAAAAATACATGTTTTATTCGCGATGTCATTTAGAAGGACTGTGTTACCCACAATGCTAAGTGTAACAGCGACGTCTCTGATTGGTGCTCCACCGTCAGACGGCTTTTTTTAGAACCTTGGTGGGAGGAGCTCGCTTGTTACCATGGAAATATAGCTGTATAGCTGTGTGTATGTGAGGTGTGCATCTGTGTGAGTCCGAGTTAATGGGTTTATTTACTACACTTACTTTTATTGCTGTTAACTGTATTCTTGGACATTTTACTATTTTTACTATTATACTGTAAAAAATGTGACTCCTTTTATTATTTGAACTGTTAAAAAGCCCTCCTAGGGACAGGTGTTGCGAATTAGCCATGGCTATAAACACTGTGATACAGGCATCGGATTGTTATTTCTGTAATAATCTATGTTTTTTTGTATCTGTCCCTATTTAAATAAACTATAAAAAAAATATATATATATATATATATGTTTACCGCAGGCAGCCACCACTGAAGTCTATCGTCATTTCTTCACAGTCTTTGTACTTTTGCCGTTTTTAAAATGTTCTTTCGCTTTTAAATCAAATGATTACGGCCAAGGTTCATCCCGGAGCTGGTTGGCTATGGTTCCAGGCTTGAAACTCTTTTATATTAAGCATTTAATGAAACGACATATTGAACCAGAGCTGTTTAAGAAAGTGGGCGCTCACCTTTGAGCTCTATGGCAGTCACAAAATGCAAACTACCAGTTATTCTGTACGCAAAAACACTCATTTACTGCCAATAATCTTTCTAGAAATAGTAAAAATGGTGGTAGCATGTAACCAAGTCATACCCATTGGCATATATAAACTGGACCAACAGAGCCCGTGTCTCTGGAGGGAGACAAGCGAAGGATATCAGAAGTCTCTTTCCCGGTGCTGGCTGATCGTTACTGAGCAGCCTCCAACTGAGCTCGAAGACGTAGATGTGATGTCATCAACCTGTCTGAAAGTTGAAGTCTTCTGGTAGCTGTGCCGAGAGAAATCTCAATCATTCCCAATCTTACAGAGACGGAGAGCGTAGGTATATGTAAGGAGATAACATAGGCACAGGCTAATTACTGATCACTAACATGCTAGTTAACATTAGTAATTAAACCTAAACAGATAATGGAAGTCCAAACTGCCTGTGAGCTTCTCCTGTACTATACGGTAATTCCTCTACTGTGTTACCCAATCGTTAGCCTGTTTTTATAAAAGCGTCTGTTACGGAGCCATAACGTGAGGTACAAGGTAATGGAGCCTTTTATACATTGTCGTGTTTCTTTAGAAATAAACAACGGACAAATAGAGTCTTTAAACGCTTCAGATGTAAAGTTATTCGCTGTCAAAGTGACGTCAAAATGAATGGGAGTCAATGGGATGCTAACGGTGAGGTGATCGCTTTGTAGCATCAAAATGGCGCCATAGGAGCTACGCGTTTCTGAAGCGAAGCTTACCCCCCTTGGTCATACCTGCCAACATTTAAGCCGCTAACACATGATAAGCGATTAGCTCTCTTCGACGGCTAGGTAGGGCGCTAGGTAGGGCGCTAGGTAGGGCCATAGACTGTATATAAAATAATATACAGTCTATGGGTAGGGCGCAGAGAGCAAAGCGCAGGTAAACGTCATCTAGGATGGCAAGGTCAGGAAGCTATTTCCTGTTCCTAGGTAACAAAATGCTGTTCTCTCATTGGTTGCACTTTCAAGATCAGTGGCAACTAGGTCAAAGTTGTAATAATAGGCTAGTTCGAGAAGAGCCAGGTCTGCGCAGAATCGATCACCGGGGATCGCCGCCCAATGCATGCCGGTTAGATTGGTGTCCGACTTGTGCTGCGTTCATGCCACCTGGGAATATCAGGGACCGCCCCCATGGTTTTCAGCCAGCGGTAGCCCTAATTCTGTTAGCCGCTCGCTAATGCTTTTTTCTCTTGGATCCTTCTTTTGGAATATGGACCAGGAACCTGAAATGGGGCCTTTTATTCCTAAATTCTCGTTACACAAACGACAAATATCCTTCACCGACACGTTGCTTGCTAAGCTAACGAGCTATGCTTTGCCTCCAGCAGCAGGGGCTTGTGGTTGTATTCTTCGTTGATCTGATTGGTTGATTTGGCCCAGTCTATCACCAACATATAGGTGGTAGATAGACAGATGGTTTATCCAATCAGCTAACCAGTATTTTCGCCCCCTTCCCAAAAGTTCTCCAACGGAAAGTTCCCAGATGGACATGCCGAGCAAATGGGAAGCGATCCATCTGGTGGAGTCAGGTTAGCAAATATCTGCCCGTTAGCGTCGGGCTAGTTACGGTACAATACCTCACATTTGGTACCAACACCAAAACAATAGCGTCACTGTGTCCACATTCGCTGCTATTGGCCATATTCTGACACTTCCGACCTGACGCACCTTCCGGTTTTTTCGCGTTACTTTGCGTTTCCGATCTTTACCAAAAAAAAATGTTAGCCAGGCTAGTGTTTACAGCGAGGAGATAGGTGTTTCCGGTTATGGCCAAGAGGTAGCGCACGGCTAATTCACCGGAGATAGCGTACTTTAGCCGGCTCTTGTAAAGTAAAAGCTAAAAATAAACAGTTAAAACTATATATCGTTAGAAAGGTAAGAAGCTACGCTTTAGTTTTACACCATTAACTTGTCTGTGTGCCAAATATCAACACTCACTCTTTCAGGTTGTGATATTCTCTTGTAAGTTACTGTGTGTGTGGGAGGCTACTTGTTATTCTTTAACTGTATTTAGATACTTTCATTAACAACATTTGGTTAAAGGCTGTTGCAAATATACATAAAGGTGTGATTATGTTGACTATTTACAGTTCAGAATGGGAATCATTTTGGACCTATTTGAATCTAAACAAGACGCAAGAGAGAACATTTCCTGTTTCAAGATACAGACTCATGTGTCTCTGTTGTTCACATCAACTCTCAACATGTATTCTATTAATAGATCATTTATATTTGTATTTGAACAGATATTTTGATAGAACGTTGGCCGATAAGTGTCCGAACGTGGACACAGTGACGCTAGTATACTTTATTGGTTTAAAAAAAAAAGTTCTTCCGAAATAACTTTTAACTTTTCCCCCTCAACTAGAAAATGCATTTCCTGCAGAAAATGTGTGTGAATGCTGAAAAGCTGAAGCTACTAACTGCTGCTTAACAGCATTCACACAATTAACCAAACAAGTTTTTCTTAAACTGTTCAATACACTTTGCTTAAATACAAATAAAAACAAGGCAAAATTTGGATTTATTTATAATAATAATAATAATAATAATAATAATACAGAAATAAGATTACAAGTCTGACCAAAAACATTTCATGACAGCTTTTGGGCACTTTGAGAGATTTTTAATGTTACAGTACCAAAATGTACCAAATTACATTGTAATTATTTACCATTATTTCACCCAGCTGTTGTCCTCTGGTCCAATGTGACCCAAAATAAAGATATCTTTGGGTTTCTTTCAACCAAATTTCCCAAAAAAACTAAAGTGGATGGTTCCCTATGATGCCCCTTTACAAGTCAAATAATTGAGCAGTTCACTACTCCCTTTTGAATTGTTTAATTTGGGCGTTTTTATTCAATTTTATATAATCTGGGAAAAACAAAGTGATTAACCCTTGTGTTGTCCTTCGGGTCCCAGTGACCCGAAAGACAACACAAGGATTATGTACTTCCGTTTACTTTGTTGAGAATTGCTCTCTAAACAAGGGTTAATACAGCACCTTAGTTCTTGTTTGTACAGCATTTTGGTCAGCTTAAACTGTTTAAATGTGTTCTAGAAATAAACTTTACAAGAAACAGGGTTTAGAGAGCAATTCTCAACAAAG
>NC_053125.1:38913932-38926432 GCF_010015445.1 Perca fluviatilis
CAAAACAAAAAAACACACAAACACACAAAAAAACAACCACAAACACACACACAACACAAACAAGAGTTATATACACACACACAAACACACACACACACACACAACACACACACACAGACACACACACAGACAGACAAACACACAAAACACACACACACACACACACAACAACACAGTTATACACACACACACACACACACACACACACACAACACATATACACACACACACACACACACAAACACACACACAACAAAACAACACACAACAACAAAAACAACACAAAACCAAACACCAACACAACAACACAGTTATAAACAACACAAACACCACAAAAACACACACACAAAAAAAAAAAAAAAAAAAAAAAATACACCACACACACACCTTGACGGTTCCCGCGTCGTCCCCGGTCGCCAGGATGTTCTCGTCCACCAGCAGCAGACTGTAGATGGGAGCCTCGTGCGCCCCGCGGATCCTGGTCACCAGCTGCCCGCGCTCCGCGTCCAGCACGTGCACGGCCTTGTCCCGCGAGACGCTGAACAGCTTGAGCCCGTCGGCGGAGAAGCGGACCTGTCGGCACGACTTCATGTGGTGCCCGGAGGACCACAGCTCGCGGTTCTCCCCCTCCGTGCACGAGTACGCGTACGCGTACACGTCCCCGTCCACGTCGCCGCACACGAGCACGTCCCTGCTCGGGTGCAGGGCCACCGTGTTGGCGATAGCCTCCAGGCGGATGTCCTGCGGGGTGTCCCGGACCACCGGCGCGGGCGGCTCGCCTCCGTCCTCGTCCTCATCCGAGTCCGGTTCCGGATTCGAGTCCGGGTCCTCAGCGGCCGGCTCCGGGTCCGAGGTCTCGGGGTCTCTGGCTGTTTCTGGAGCTTCTTGTTTGTCCATTTCTGGGGGATCTGTCTCTGTGGACGCGGCTTCAACGTGTTCCGTGGACGCCGCCATGTTGTTTTGCTATGTTTTCTTCTTCTTTTAGATGTTTGTTGGCGGTTAGAAAACCGTTGGTCCGTTACCGCCACCAGCTGGTGTGGGGAGGGCTTTATTTTTTTTATTATATATATAGAGAGAGAGAGAAGAGAGAGAGAAAGACACACACCCCCCCCCCACACACACACACACTACTACAGAAACACACACACACACACACACACACACACACACACACATCCAGACACACATACACACAATATATATATATGTATATGCTGTATATACACACACACACACAGAGAGAGACACACACACACACACATATATATATATATGTATATATATTATACATATGGCGAGATATTTGTAGATTTATCTTGAAAATATTACCTGTAATTTTGAACTTTTACTGTAAAATGTAATATTAGTTTTTTGTCAGAGGCGATGCTATATATGAGAAGGAATATTTTTCTTAACAATCTTAAGTTTTACATGATTGATAAGTGTAAATTAAAGTAAGTAAAACATACTTTATTGTTTTAAAGAAATGAGTGGTGCCATATGTAAGACTTAAGATGAATTACTTCATGAACAATACAAAAAGAGCCAATTAAACTATAAGATTGTGCCCCCCTTATTTTAATGATTTTAATGTATTTATTTACCTTTTTTTAATTAAATTTTGTTGATTTATTTTGTTTTTTTATTTGCTTTTCTGCATTTGTTTTCGTGTATAATTTTTTCTGTATATTTCAATTATTGTATCTACTAAACTAAATTTTTTTGCCACATATTTGTAATGCATACTAAATAAAAATAAAAATATCGAAATAGCGGTCACCATTGGTCAGTTATTCAGCCAATCCGGAGGGAATGCGGATATGACGTACAGACGCTAAAGATGGCGTCAGATTCAAACGGCTCCTGGATAAATATCGCTGTAAGTGTTTATAAAAGTTTAATACAAGCTTTTTACAACTTTTCGTACGGATGTAGTGATGTAAGTAGATAGTTTAGAACGTCCCATACTGGTTAAAGTCGGTTTGGAGCGCACAAATATGTAAATGTTCAACATTAACCGTGATAACAGGTCTTTGTTTGGGTTGTTTAGCTAGCGTAATGACGACAACAACGTAATTCCATTCACAAAATGTAGGGATTTTATATTGATTTGTTAACTGACAACGTTGTACACACTGAATTCAAATATTTAAAACGTCCAATTAATCACTACGGTCTTTTAAAAAATTCGGCTTACAGTAGATTCACCAAAACAGCACTTAACATGTATAAAAGTCTCAGCTTTAAGTCGTTGTTGACAGTAACTAAATGCCGCTCACCGGCCTTGCAGTTATAGAAGATAGATGAAATCATGGAGAAATCAACCGTCATTTGTGTTTTATACAGGTGCCGATTTGTAAAGTTCATCGAATTGATTCGTAAATAGTCGTACGTCTTTGTGTACAATGTGTGTAATCGGGATGATATTTGGGTGAGTGTTTAATAGATAGATTTGTAGATTGAGATTGGCTTCACATGAGGGATTGAGTGGCGGCATACAACCCTCCCCTGTACCAAAACGACACACACACACACACACACACACACACACACACACACACACACACACACAAACACAATACACACAATACACATACATACAAAAATAATTTTTGTAGTAAACAATATTATGAAATCAAAAAATCAAAACTCAAGGTCGGCGTAGGGGGGGGCCGAGTCAGCCCACAAAATCCCCCCGAGGAGAAGATGACAAGGTTTTTTTTATATATATATATATATAGAAAAAAAGGTGATAGATAATGTATATATGATATATGTATATGTATATAGTATATATTGTATATGTATATATATATATGTATATATATAATATGATATATATATAGTATGTATATATATATATATGTATATATATAATTATATATATATTATAGTATATAATATATAAGACATATACAATATACAGGATACATACATATACATATGCTAACATACATATATATACAATATATGAAATATATATATGTTATATATTTATAAAAATATATATATATATAATAAAGGGGGTTAAGGACTTTAAATGTGGTGTAGTGTGTGTGTGTGAATGGGGTATGTGTGTGTGTGTGTGTGTGTGTGTGTGTGTGTGTGTGTGTGTGTGTGTGGGGCCACTCCCAATTAAGGGCTCCTTCTAAAACAGGCTGTATAGTATTTTATGACACACTTTATATATATAAAGGGTATGTGTGTGTGTGTCTGTTGATGTGTGCACCTGATACCATGGCAACAGTCCAGCTAAGTGTAACTTTACCGTGGCAATAAAAACTCTTCTCTCATTCAGGTTCTTTCCATTCCTGTGTCGTTATTATTTTCGCAGGTGAAAGACCACGCCAGCACAAAGAAAGACAAGGAAAGGGGGAGGGGGAGGAAAGAGAGGGAGAGGAGAAGGGGAGGGACAGAGGCCGAGGAGACGGAGATAAGAGGAGGAAGGAGGAGGAGGAGAAGGAGGAGAGGAGCCGGAGAGCGGCGTCCGAAGGAGCCGAGGAGTCTGGCAGGATGAGATGGAGACTCCATCAGCTGGAGAAAGAGAGACTGGAGCTGACGACCGCACACAACCAGGAAGTAAGAAGGACACAACAGTGCTCATATATTGTAAATGTGAAGGTCCCTTATGGTGACCCTTAAACTTAAACTATATATATATATATATATATATATATATATATATATATATATATATATATATATATATATATACGTGTGTGTGTGTACATATATATGTATATATGTCACTTTTTCCAACATTTTTGTCACTTTTTCCAACATTTTGTCATTTTTTCCAACATTTTGTCACTTTTTCCAACTTTTTTTCACTTTTTCCAACATTTTTGTCACTTTTTCCAAATCTTTTGTCATTTTATCCAACATTTTTCCAACATTTTGTCACTTTTTCTTCAACATTTCTGTCACTTTTTCTTCAACATTTTTGTCACTTTTTCTTCAACATTTTTGTCACTTTTTCCAACATTTTGTCACTTTTTCTTCAACATTTTTGTCACTTTTTCCAACTTTTTGTCACTTTTTCCAACATTTTGTCACTTTTCCAACATTTATGTCTACGTTATAATGTTGTAATGGTTCCCTGGCTGTGGCGTGCGTCCGTGTGACCATAATAGTTTTGAGGGGTTTGTCAAATCCGGCCCCTCCCAGATTATGATCCGGCCCACATATCAATTTAGTTATTTTTAATTGTTAATTTTAACAATAGTTTTAGTCGCTTTTTCTGACGTCGTTGTCGTTTTTTGTTGTTGTGATTTGTCACTTTTTCCAACATTTTTGTCACTTTTTCCAACATTTTTGTCACTTTTTTCCGACATTTTTGTCACTTTTTTCCAACATTTTTGTAACTTTTTCTGACGTTTTTGTCAGTTTTTACGACATTTTTGTCACTTTTTCCAACATTTATGTCACTTTTTCTGACGTTTTTGTCACTTTTTACGACATTTTTGTCAGTTTTAATGATTTTTTTTCATTTTTTTCAACTTTTTCCAACATTTATGTCACTTTTTCCAACATTTATGTCACTTTTTCCAACATTTATGTCACTTTTTCCAACATTTTTGTCACTTTTTCTGTGTATATATGTATATATGTCACTTTTTCCAACATTTTTGTCACTTTTCCAACATTTTGTCATTTTTTCCAACATTTTGTCACTTTTTCCAACTTCTTTTGCACTTTTTCCAACATTTTTGTCACTTTTTCCAAATCTTTTGTCATTTTATCCAACATTTTTCCAACATTTTGTCACTTTTTCTTCAACATTTCTGTCACTTTTTCCAACATTTTGTCACTTTTTCTTCAACATTTTTGTCACTTTTTCCAACTTTTTGTCACTTTTCCAACTTTTTTTTCTGTAACTTTTTCCAACATTTTGTCAACTTTTCCAACATTTATGTCTACTGTTATAATGTTGTAATGGTTCTCTGCGTAAGGCCTCGGTCTGACCATAATAGTTTTGAGGGGTTTTGTCAACCGCGCCCCCCCCAGATTATGATCCGCCCACATATCAATTTAGTTATTTTTAATTGTTAATTTTAACAATAGTTTTAGTCGCTTTTTCTGACGTCGTTGTCGTTTTTTGTTGTTGTGATTTGTCACTTTTTCCAACATTTTTGTCACTTTTTCCAACATTTTTGTCACTTTTTTCCGACATTTTTGTCACTTTTTTCCAACATTTTTGTCACTTTTTCTGACGTTTTTGTCAGTTTTTACGACATTTTTGTCACTTTTTCCAACATTTATGTCACTTTTTCGACGTTTTGTCACTTTTTCCATTTTTGCGTTTTAATGATTTTTTCATTTTTTCAACTTTTTTCCAACATTTATGTCACTTTTTCCAACATTTATGTCACTTTTCCAACATTTAGTACTTTTTCCAACTTTGTCACTTTTTCTGTGTTATATGTTATGAGTCACTTTTTCCAACATTTTGTCACTTTTTCCAACATTTGCATTTCCAACTTTTCCAACTCCCAACATACTTTTTCCAAATCTTCTTATCAACATTCAACAGCACTTTTCTTCAACATTTGTCACCTTTCCAACATTTTGTCACTTTTTCCAACATTTTTGTCACTTTTCCAACTTTTTGCACACTTTTTCCAACATTTTGCCTACTTTTCCAACATTTATGTCACTTTTTCCAACATTTATGTCACTTTTTCCAACATTTTTGTCACTTTTTCTGTGTATATATGTATATATGTCACTTTTTCCAACATTTTTGTCACTTTTTCCAACATTTTGTCATTTTTTCCAACATTTTGTCACTTTTTCCAACTTTTTGTCACTTTTTCCAACATTTTTGTCACTTTTTCCAAATCTTTTGTCATTTTATCCAACATTTTTCCAACATTTTGTCACTTTTTCTTCAACATTTCTGTCACTTTTTCCAACATTTTGTCACTTTTTCTTCAACATTTTTGTCACTTTTTCCAACTTTTTGTCACTTTTTCCAACATTTTGTCACTTTTCCAACATTTATGTCTACGTTATAATGTTGTAATGGTTCCCTGGCTGTGGCGTGCGTCCGTGTGACCATAATAGTTTTGAGGGGTTTGCAATCCGCCCCCCATTATGCACAAAGATTTTTAATTGTTAATTTTAACAATAGTTTTAGTCGCTTCTGATCTTTGTGTTGTTGTTGTCATTTGTCACTTTTCCAACATTTTTGTCACCTTTTTTCCAACATTTTTTACACTTTTTCCGACATTTTTGTATTTTCTACGTTTTTGTCATTTTACTTACATTTTGTCACTTTTCCAACATTATGTCACTTTTCTGACGTTTTGTCACCTTTACTTACATTTGGTCAGTTTAATAGATTTTTTCATTTTTTCAAAACTTTTTTCCAACATTTATGTCACCTTTTTCCAACATTTATGTCACTTTTTCCAACATTTACGTCACTTTTTCCAACATTTTTGTCACTTTTCTGTGTATATATGTATATACAGTGCTCATGAAAGTATTTCTGCCCCTGAACGCTTACCTTTTGCCACATTTCAGGCCTCAAACATAAAGATATAAAACTGTAATTTTTGTGAAGAATCAACAACAAGTGGGTCCCAATTATGAAGTGGAACGAAATTCATTGGCTATTTCAAACTTTTTAACAAATAAAAAACTAAAGGGCGGGAAAATTATTCAGCCCCTTTACTTTCAGTGCAGCAAACTCTCCAGAAGTTCAGTGAGGATCTCTGAATGATCCAATGTTGACCTAAATGACTAATGATGATAAATAGAATCCAGCTGTGTGTAATCAAGTCTCTCGTGATAAATGCACCTGCTCTGTGATAGTCCCAGAGGTCCGTAAAGTGCAGAGAGCATCATGAAGAACAAAGGAACACACCAGGCAGGTCCGAGATACTGCTGTGGGAGAAGTTTAAAGCCGGATTTGGATACAAAAAGATTTCGCAGCTTTAAACATCCCAAGGAGCACTGTGCAAGCGCGTAATATTGAAATGGAAGGAGTATCAGACCACTGCACAAATCTACGAAGACCCGGCCGTCCCTCTAAACTTTCAGCTCATACAAAGAAAAGACTGATCAGAGATGCAGCCAAGAGGCCCATGATCACTCTGGATGAACTGCAGAGATCTACAGCTGAGGTGGGAGACTCTGTCCATAGGAAAACAATCAGTCGTTTACCGTACCGCACAAATCTGGCCTTTTATGGAAGAGTGGCAAGAAGAAAGCCATTTCTTAAAGATATCCATAAAAAGTGTCGCGATAAAGTTTGCACAAAGCCACCTGGGAGATACACACCAAACATGTGGAAGAAGGTGCTGTGGTCAGATGAAAACAAAAATCGAACTTTTGGCAACAATGCAAAACGTTATGTTTGTGCGTAAAGCAACACGCTCATCACCCTGAACACACCAATCCCACTGTCAACAAACATGGTGGTGGCAGCATCATGGTTTGGGCCTGCTTTTCTTCAGCAGGGACAGGGAAGATGGTTAAAATTGATGGGAAGATGGATGGAGCCAAATACAGGACCATTCTGAAGAAAACCTGATGGAGTCTGCAAAAGACCTGAAGGACTGGGACTATATTTGTCTTCCAACAAGACAATGATCCAAAACATAAAGCAAAATCTACAATGGAATGGTTCACAAATAAACATATCCAGGTGTTAGAATGGCCAAGTCAAAGTCCAGACCTGAATCCAATTGAGAATCTGTGGAAAGACCTGAAATAGCTTCATAACTATTAGTGTTGAAAAATATGATGAAAAAGAGAATAAGTAGGAAGAGAAATAAATTTTTAATATTTTGAATATTTGTTTGTTTGTTTGAAAAATAAATTTTTACTTGTTGATTGTTGTGATTTTAAAAAATTAAGTTTTTTGTGGAAAAAAATGAAATTTTACTGCTGTTCACAAACGCGCTCTCATCCAACCTCACTGAGCTCGAGCTGTTTTGCAAGGAAGGAGGAAAAAAAAAATGCCAGCTCCTTGAAGCAAAAAAATTATGGAGAAACCACACCCGACTTCACTCTATAAACAAGCACAATAGTTAATATTTATTGTTAAAAAATTTTTACTTTAAATTTTTTATTTTTTTTTTACTTATTTTTTATTTTTTATTTTTTTTAAAAGGTAAGATTTTTCCAATATTTTTTCCCTTTTTTTTTAACATTTCTATTTCTTTTTCTTTAACTTAATAAATTAAATTTTTATATAATTTTTTTTGACTTTTTTGTAAAATATTTAAAGGCCCTTTTAAAAATTTATGTGTCTTTTTCCAACTTTTTGGCACTTTTCCAAAATTTTTTTAATTTTTTTTTTTTTTTTTGTTCACTTTGTTATGCTATCGAACAATTTTTAACATTTTATTTTTTTTTGTTTCTCAAATCAACACCCTCCCAAATTTTTCTAAAACCCACATAATAATTTACTTATTTTTTATTATTATTTTTAACAATTTTTTTAATTATTCTTTTCAAGCTATAGAATATTTTTTTATTTTTGTGAAATATTTTTTTTTCCATTTCCAACTTTTTATCACTTTTTCCAAACATTTTCACTTTTCCAACATTTATTCTAATAATCTTAAATAAGCCCCTGCGCAGTCCGTGACTATAAATTTAGGGTTTGTCAAACCGCCCCCCAATAGACCCGCCCACAACAAATATTAATTAATTTAACAAAAGCGCGCGCTTTTATTCACCACATTTTTGTCACTTTTTTCCGACATTTTTGTCACTTTTTTCCGACATTTTTGTAACTTTTTCTGACGTTTTTGTCAGTTTTTACGACATTTTTGTCACTTTTTCCAACATTTATGTCACTTTTTCTGACGTTTTTGTCACTTTTTACGACATTTTTGTCAGTTTTAATGATTTTTTTTCATTTTTTTCAACTTTTTCCAACATTTATGTCACTTTTTCCAACATTTATGTCACTTTTTCCAATATTTATGTCACTTTTTCCAACATTTTTGTCACTTTTTCTGACGTTTTTGTCAGTTTTTAGGACATTTTTGTCACTTTTTCCAACATTTATGTCACTTTTTCTGACGTTTTTGTCAGT
The DNA here is from genome assembly GCF_010015445.1 of Perca fluviatilis. Classification (NCBI taxonomy): domain Eukaryota; kingdom Metazoa; phylum Chordata; class Actinopteri; order Perciformes; family Percidae; genus Perca; species Perca fluviatilis. The sequence goes on from NC_053125.1 coordinate 38,922,988, forward strand.
TTTTACGACATTTTTGTCAGTTTTAATGTCATTTTTGTCATTTTTTCCAACTTTTCCAACATTTTTGTCACTTTTTCCAACATTTTTGTCACTTTTTCCAACATTTAAGTCTACATTATAATGTTGTAATGGTTCCCTGGCTGTGGCATGCGTCCGTGTGTTCCAGACCATAATAGTTTCTCTCCTCTCAGCTGTGCCGGCTGCAGGCCGAGCTGGCCCGTCTCCGGGCCAACGTGGAGCGGGGGGAGGCCCAGCGGGCCGAGCTGCAGTACCAGCTGACGGCGAGCCAGAGAGACGCCGCCCGGGCCGCCTCGCTCAGCCGAGACAAACACGCGCTCACAGGTACACAAATCAAACACACCTCTCTCTAACTCTGTCTCTCTCTTTCTCGCTTTCTCTCTCTCTCTCTCTCTCTCTCTCTCTCTCTCTCTCTCTCTCTCTTTGTCTCTGTCTGTCTGTCTGTCTCTCTCTCTGTCTCTCTCTCTCTCTGTCTCTCTCTCTCTGTCTTTGTCTGTCTCTTTCTCTTTCTATCTCTCCGTGTCTCTATGTCTCTCTCTCTCTCTCTCTCTCTCTCTCTCTCTTTCTCTCTCTCTGTGTCTCTGTCTCTCTCTCGATGCGACTAATACTTCTTTTCTCAGTTTAAAATCCACACAGATTATCCATTATATGGTCGTAAAATTGGCATTAAAGTTCATCCTAGGTAGTATTAAAAAGGTCTGTCTGTCTGTCTGTCTGTCTGTCTGTCTGTCTGTCTGTCTGTCTGTCTGTCTGTCTGTCTGTCTGTCTGTCTGTCTGTCTGTCTGTCTGTCTGTCTGTCTGTCTGTCTGTCTGTCTGTCCGTCCGTCCGTGTGTGTGTGTGTGTCTCAGAGCGAGCGGCAGCGCTCCAGCTGACGGTGGAGGAGCTGCAGAAAGTTGTGGACATCACCCGGCGGGCCAGGGACGAGGACCAGCATGCATTGCAGCAGGAAGTGGAGGAGCGAGACAGACTGATTCACAACTTCAGCTCGGAAAACCAACGACTGCACCGCCTGCTGCAGGTCACACACACACACACACACACACGCACACACAGAGAATCTCACACACACTGTTCGCTTTTGACCTATTTTGGCCTTTCTTCCTACCTTAATGTCCAAATCTCCCCAAAAATGGTCTCAATCATTTGTGCCGTTAAAAGAAACCTTTGTGCTACTTTAGTTTTTACGTTATCAGGCTGTATTTGTTACACGGCTACGATTAGCGCTGCGAAGGCTTCTGACAGCCGCTCACGGGACATTTTTCCTTACAATAGGCTCTAATGAAGCAGAAACGCTTAATGTCAGATAACTTCCATAATAATTGGACTTTGGGTTTGATTTTTTGACAGTTTTCAGTGGTTATGAGGAGCGATATGAGAGAGAAATTTCGTGATGATTGATCATTGTTTAGGTACATTAAACCACGTTAAGCTTTTTCATGTTAGGACTTATAAAGCCCATGAGAACCGTGGGGAGTCAACCCACAGCCGCTCCACTGCCCTGCTGAAAAACGTGAAGCGGAAAACGCTTAATGTCAGATAACTTCCATAATAATTGGACTTTGGGTTTGATTTTTTACAGTTTTCAGTGGCTATGAGGAGCGATATGAGAGAGAGATTTCGTGACGATTGATCGTTGTTTAGGTACATTAAACCACGTTAAACTAAAAATGGTCTCAGTCGTTTGTGCCGATTTGTGCCGTTAAAAGAAACCTTTTTGCTACTTTAGTTTTGACGTTATCAGGCTTTAGTTGTTACACGACTACGATTAGCGCTGCGAAGGCTTCTGACAGCCACCATCACTCCCATCAACGGGACATTCTAAAACGCTTAACGTTAAAAAGCTTAACGTGGTTTAATGTACCTAAACAACGGTCAATCATCACCAAATTTCTCTCTCATATCGCTCCTCATAGCCACTAAAAACTGTCAAAAAATCTAACCCAATGTCCAATTATTATGGAAGTTATCTGACATTAAGCGTTTTCCGCTTCACGTTTTTCAGCAGGGCAGTGGAGCGGCTGTGGGTTGACTCCCCGCGGTTCTCATGGGCTCTATAAGTCCTAACGTGAAAAGTAGAGGTCGACCGATATGGGTTTTCTCTTGCCGATCTTTAGAAATCAGGGTCAGCCGATGGCCGATAAATGCTGCCGATTAATTTTGGCCGATATTTGGCCGATTTGTGCTTGTTTTTAAACCTCTATTTGAAAGATAAAATGTAACACTAATATACACAGAATTTCTCAACAAAAACATTTATTGAACACTTCACCAATCTACACTTGTATAATGTAAAAACATACTGTATATTGTATAAATGTATGAAAAATATATTAAATAAACGAAACAGGTAAGAAGAAAATAATTATTATTTTTTATTTATTTTGTCAAATAAACTTTTAAATGAAAAAATAAAGTTTAGTGCACTTAGCAGCATTTAAACTTCTGAGAATACAAATCTGCAAGCTTCACAGAAAGTGACGTTAAGTGATGTTATTATTAATCTCAACACTATTTACCTCCTGTTGAATCACATCAGACTAGGGCTATCTAAAGTCAATTCTTGTTCACCTTGTTTGTTAGATCATTGTTCATTCGTTGAAGTGCTGTATCTGTGTTTTGGGGATCCTACTGTTACATGTCCTGTTGCACTCATTAGGATCTTATCTGAGCAGATTTCTGTCATTCAAACAACTGAGTTGTAATTTAAAACTAGCCAATAATTTAAAGTAGAGGTTTTATGTGCTCGAGTCCAGCCGTAAACTGGGTACGCCAGTTACGAAAGCCTGCGAGGCAAAATTGCTGATGCAGATTTCGGTTAGCCGGATAGCGGATGGATCGGATAAGGAACTATCCACGGACGAGTAATGATATTGGGAGCTTACGGTTAGCCATGGTGTTTTAACCAGTTTATTATTAGACTACAGTTAAACAAGGGAAAGGCCAACGGGGGCGACACCAGCAAGATTCAAAGTGATTTGAGCCCAAAGGGAAAAAGAGAGAGAGAAAATTGAAGGCTGTTGCAAGATCGCGCTTCGCCAATAAACATACCTAGGGATACAATTAAACGGCAAAGTGAATAGTGTGGACGATTATCAGTTAAGCAATCAATCAGTCCGTTCTTCAAACGGGTTTTCAAATCAACTGTTACGTTTAAACAACAGTCAATCATCCACAAAAAGTCATATCTCCTCATAACCACTAAAACTAAAAACTAACTAAAGTCACAAAGACCATTACATCTTCCTTCTTCCAAAAAAAAGAACCACAACAACAGCCAACACAACCCACCCCCCTACCACAACCACCAAAGTCAATTATGGAAGTTATCTGACATTTGCTTTAAGAGGGTAGGTGGAGCGCTCGTGGATAACCCCACGGTTCCTGGAATAAAAAAGCTTACGTGGCTCTAACCAACCAAACTCGATC
>NC_053125.1:38931432-38950538 GCF_010015445.1 Perca fluviatilis
TCTGTCACATTTTCCAACATTTCTGTCACTTTTTCCAACATTTCTGTCACTTTTTCCAACATTTTTGTCACTTTTTCCAACATTTCTGTCACTTTTTCCAACATTTCTGTCACTGTTTCCAACATTTCTGTCACTGTTTCCAACATTTTTGTCACTGTTTCCAACATTTCCCATCATTTCTGTCACATTTTCCAACATTTCTGTCACATTTTCCAACATTTCTGTCACATTTTCCAACATTTTTGTCACTTTTTCCAACATTTCTGTCACTTTTCCAATATTTCTGTCACTTTTTCCAACATTTTTGTCATTTTTTCCAACATTTTGGTCACTTTTTCCAACATTTTGGTCACTTTTTCCAACATTTCTGTCATTTTCTTTTGGACCTAATCTTTGCTTCCTTCTACTGTCCTACTTTTTACAAGTTTCTCGCTTTTGTCTTCTTAAGTCACAGTTTTTTAAGTTTTTGATAGTATTTTGACCTATTCTTGCCTTACTTCCTTCCTTCATTGTACCATCTTTTTCCAAGTTTTTGTCTCTTTTTCTCATTTAGCATTTGTTTGTTTTTTTAATTACAAGGCTGTTGTTTAGTAAATCTATCGCTGACATCTGTGACATTTCTGTCACTTTTTCCAACATTTCTGTCATTTTTTCCAACATTTTTGTCATTTTTTCCAACATTTCCAACATTTCGGTCAACATTTCCAACATTTCAGTCAATTTTTCCAACATTTTTTCCAACATTTCTGTCACTGTTTCCAACATTTCCCAACATTTCTGTCACTTTTTCCAACATTTCTGTCATCTTTTCCAACATCTTTGTCATTTTTTCCAACATTTTGGTCACTTTTTCCAAAAGTTTTTATTAATTTTTTCCAACATTTCTGTCACTTTTTCCAACATTTCTGTCACTTTTTCCAACATTTCGGTCAACATTTCCCACATTTTGGTCACTTTTTCCAACATTTTTTCCAACATTTCTGTCACTTTTTCCAACATTTCTGTCACTTTTTCCAACATTTCTGTCACTTTTTCCAACATTTCTGTCATTTTTTTCCAACATTTTTGTCATTTTTTCCAACATTTTGGTCACTTTTTCCAAAAGTTTTTATTCATTTTTTCCAACATTTCTGTCACTTTTTCCAACATTTCTGTCACTTTTTCCAACATTTCGGTCCACATTTCCAACATTTCGGTCACTTTTTCCAACATTTTTTCCAACATTTCTGTCACTTTTTCCAACATTTCTGTCACTTTTTCCAACATTTCTGTCATTTTTTCCAACATTTTTGTCATTTTTTCCAACATTTTGGTCACTTTTTCCAAAAGTTTTTATTCATTTTTTCCAACATTTCTGTCACTTTTTCCAACATTTCCAACATTTCGGTCACTTTTTCCAACATTTTTTCAAACATTTCTGTCACTTTTTCCAACATTTCTGTCATTTTTTCCAACATTTTGGTCACTTTTTCCAAAAAAAATTCCAACATTTTTTATTCATTTTTTCCAACATTTCTGTCACTTTTTCCAACATTTCTGTCATTTTTTCCAACATTTCGGTCACTTTTTCCAACATTTCTGTCACATTTTCCAACATTTTTGTCACTTTTTCCAACATTTCTGTCATTTTCTTTTGGACCTAATCTTTCCTTCCTTCTACTGTCCTTCTACCTTTTACAAGTTTCTCGCTTTTGTCTTCTTAAGTCACTGTTTAAGTTTTTGATAGTATTTTGACCTATTCTTGCCTTACTTCCTTCCTTCATCGTACCATCTTTTTCCAAGTTTTTGTCTCTTTTTCTCATTTAGCATTTAAATGTTGTTTTTTTTTATTACAAGGCTGTTGTTTAGTAAATCTATCGCTTTTTCCAACATTTTTGTCATTTTTTCCAACATTTCTGTAACTTTTTCCAAAAACTTTCCAACATTTCTGTCACTTTTTCCAAAATCTTTCCAACATTTTTGTCACTGACTGGCAGAAAGCCAGCCAGTCAGCCAGTACCGAATTTGGTTGCAGTTCCACCAGAGTTCCACTGGGGGTGATCGTGGTCCAGTGCAAAATGAATGGGACTCTATGGAGCTAGACGGCTAAATGAATGGGAGTCTATGGAGCTAGACGGCTAAATGAATGGGAGTCTATGGAGCTAGACAGCTAAATGAATGGGAGTCTATGGAGCTAGACAGCTAAATGAATGGGAGTCTATGGAGCTAGACGGCTAAATGAATGGGAGTCTATGGAGCTAGACGGCTAAATGAATGGGAGTCTATGGAGCTAGACGGCTAAATGAATGGGAGTCTATGGAGCTAGACGGCTAAATGAATGGGAGTCTATGGAGCTAGATGCTAAATGAATGGGAGTCTATGGAGCTAGACGGCTAAATGAATGGGAGTCTATGGAGCTAGGCGGCTAAATGAATGTATTCTGAGCTAGATGCTAAAATGAATGGGAGTCTATGGAGCACCTGCTAAATGAATGGAGTCTATGGAGCCAGACGGCTAAATGAATGGGAGTCTATGGAGCTAGACGGCTAAATGAATGGTGGGAGTCTATGGAGCCAGACAGCTAAATGAATGGGAGTCTGCAGCTAGACGTAAGCAAAATGAATGGGAGTCTGGCGGTCAGATGTTTCAAATGGGAGTCTATGGAGCTAGATGCTAAATGAATGGGAGTCTATGGAGCTAGACGGCTAAATGAATGGGAGTCTATGGAGCTAGATGCTAAATGAATGGGAGTCTATGGGGCTAGACGGCTAAATGAATGGGAGTCTATGGAGCTAGACGGCTAAATGAATGGGAGTCTATGGAGCTAGACAGCTAAATTTGTCTCTTTCGCCTGATTGTCGTTGAGAAACCTCAGATTTGATTGTAGTGATTTCTTACAGGTTGAGTCGTTGTTGCCCATAGCACGCTAGCATTCTGCTACTGAATGCTGACAGTCAGCCGGGCTGGACTATTACTATAGCAGATCCCGCTTTGAACCGCAACCAGAACGCCAGAGTGAATATTTCATGGTCTTTTAAAACATTAGCAGACCTCTTTCTAGCACGGTATTGACAGGGGAGGGCCTAACCATATCAGTCAGTCTCCAGAAGAATTTTGAGTTTTTTGTAATTCAATAAAAAATATTGCGCTATCAAAAAGTGACAAAAACGTGTTAATAAATATTGTAATAAACATATGTATATAATATGTTATAAACATGAGTGAAAAGTGAAATATTTTTGAAGGACTTATCGAGCTCCTGACATCTTAAACGTATTAAATCTACTTAGTTACATTTCCACCCTTGGCAGCTATAAGTACACAACATTTGCATAAAGTTTGAAAGGAGAACTCCACCTCAGATAAATGCGACTTCTTTTGTGTGAATGAGGCCTGACAACACACACACACACAGACACACACACACACACACACACAGACACACACACACAGACACACAGACACACACACAAAGAGACACACACACACACACTCGTATACCAACAGTCCGTGTGGGGGAGAGAGAGGTCATGCAGACTCCACATCCTCCCTAAATCGTCACTCATTTGAAAAGGCTAACACACTTTTACTAGTTTCCATTTCATCCTCTGACTCCGACTCTTACACACACACACACACACACACACACACACACACACACACACAACACACAACAAACAACACACACACACACACACACACACACACACACACACAACTCCATTATCCGTCCCCTGCAGCTCTCTCCAACAAGGCCGGCCATTCATCTGCCACACTGGCCGACGTGCCTGGAATGAGATCGCTGCACAATGCGTGTGTGTGTGTGTGTGTGTGTGTGTGTGTGTGTGTCTGTGTGTCTGTGTCTGTGTGTGTGTGTGTCACACCTGAATGCTAATAGAGGAGCCTAACATTCTGTGAATGAGTGAAAGGGCTGTAATGTAACCCTACATAACAAATGTTCAGCATCAGTTTGGTCCACTAAAAGTTGTGTTGTTGCCGCTGACAGACTCAGATTATTATTCTAAGTGTCTGACAACATTATGGGATGGATCCCTACAGAGATAGACCTTTTAGTTAAAGAGTAAGATCCTTTTAGTTTAACATGAAACAGCCCCGAAATCACCATCACCAAACTCCACCAGACTCCATGTAAATAATCAGGACTTTTATCATCGTAAAACACACTTCATTCAAAGTGGACAGAAACTAAATAAAACTACCAAAAGCCGTCTTGGTTCATCTTTCCACTGTTCCAACAATCACCACTCTGGTTTGGTTGAAATAAACCCTTAATTCACCCATTTACATGTGGAGATATGCTGTCTCTATACACGCTAAAAGTCCTGATTATTTACATGGAGTCTGGTGGAGATATGCTGGCTCTATACACGCTAAAAGTCCTGATTATTTACATGGAGTCTGGTGGAGATATGCTGGCTCTATACACACTAAAATTCCTGATTATTTACATGGAGTCTGGTGGAGATATGCTGACTCTATACACGCTAAAAGTCCTGATTATTTACATGGAGTCTGGTGGTGATATGCTGGCTCTATATAACCTAAAAGTCCTGATTATTTACATGGAGTCTGGTGGAGATATGCTGACTCTATACACGCGTAAAAGTCCTGATTATTTACATGGAGTCTGGTGGAGATATGCTGGCTCTATACACGCGCAAAAGTCCAGATTATTTACATGGAGTCTGGTGGAGATATGCTGGCTCTATACACGCTAAAAGTCCTGATTATTTACATGGAGTCTGGTGGAGATATGCTGGCTCTATACACGCTAAAAGTCCAGATTATTTACATGGAGTCTGGTGGAGATATGCTGGCTCTATACACGCTAAAAGTCCAGATTATTTACATGGAGTCTGGTGGAGATATGCTGGCTCTATACACGCTAAAAGTCCTGATTATTTACATGGAGTCTGGTGGAGATATGCTGGCTCTATACACGCTAAAGTCCTGATTATTTACATGGAGTCTGGTGGAGATATGCTGGCTCTATACACGTTAAAAGTCCTGATTATTTACATGGAGTCTGGTGGAGATATGCTGGCTCTATACACGCTAAAAGTCCTGATTATTTACATGGAGTCTGGTGGAGATATGCTGGCTCTATACACGCTAAAAGTCCTGATTATTTACATGGAGTCTGGTGGAGATATGCTGGCTCTATACACACTAAAAAGTCCTGATTATTTACATGGAGTCTGGTGGAGATATGCTGGCTCTATACACGCAAAAGTCCTGATTATTTACATGGAGTCTGGTGGAGATATGCTGGCTCTATACACACTAAAAGTCCTGATTATTTACATGGAGTCTGGTGGAGATATGCTGGCTCTATACACGCTAAAAGTCCTGATTATTTACATGGAGTCTGGTGGAGATATGCTGGCTCTATACACACTAAAAGTCCTGATTATTTACATGGAGTCTGGTGGAGATATGCTGGCTCTATACACGCTAAAAGTCCTGATTATTTACATGGAGTCTGGTGGAGATATGCTGGCTCTATACACGCTGCTTGGCTTGTACAACCTGGAGTTGCTGCAGTGAAACTGTGTCCTGTACACTATTTGCATACATGCTGTACATGCCTCTGTGTGTGTGTGTGTGGGTGTGTGTCTCTGTGTGTGTGTGTGTGTGTGTGTGTGTGTGTGTGTGTGTGTGTGTGTGTGTGTGTGTGTGTGTGTGTGTCTGTGTGTGCGTGTGGTTTTAAGCTGCTGACAGGAAATATTTTAGCGTTGCGACATCAGCCGGAGGAGGTTCTGCTTTTTGTTTCCCAACAGTGACTCAGCAGCAGCGTCTGAACACAAAGACTCCCTGTGTGTGTGTGTGTGTGTGTGTGTGTGTGTGTGTGTTTGTGTGTGTGTGGGTGTGTCTGTGTGTGTGTGGAGGGGTATGTGAGTGTGTGTGTGTGTGTGTGTGTGTGTGTGTGTGTGTGTGTGTGTGTGTGTGTGTGTGTGTGTGTGTGTGTGAGGGTGTGTGAGAGTGTGAAGGTGTGTGTGTTTGTGTGTGAGAGTGTGTGTGGGTGTGTCTGTGTGTGTGTGTGAGGGTGTGTGAGAGTGTGAATGGGTGTGTGTGTGTGTGTGGGAGGGTGTGTGCCTGTGTGTGTGTTGTGTCAGCTGGAAAAAAGTGACAGAAATATTCAAAAAAGTTACAAAAATATTCAAAAAAGTGACGAAAATACTGAAAAAAGTGACAAAAATATTTTTAAAAATTTCAAAAGAAATGTGACAAAAAAAAGTGACAAAAACGTTGGAAAATGTGTCAAAAATATCTAAAAAAAAACAGCAACAAAAACGTGTTAATTTTGACCCTGAAGGACAACAAGTGCACGGTCGACCAGAAGTCAACACAAGGGTTAAAGTATTAAAAGTCAAACTACTGAACGTAGGACAATCCTCACATGTTTAGAGACATCCTGTAATACTCCAGCGCCCATTTTAACGTGACTTCTCCTTTATATCAAAGGGGAGTTTATGAAAGTGATTGTTTCTGAAAAATAGCATTGAAAACTTGGCAACAAAGTGACAAAAACATTGAAAAAAGTGACAAAAATATTGATAAAAGTGACAAAAATATTGATAAAAGTGACAAAAATATTGAAAAAAGTTACAAAAATATTGATAAAAAGTGACGAATATACTGAAAAAAGTGACAAAAATACTGACAAAGTGACGGAAATATCTCAAAAGACAAAAACATTGAAAAAAAGATGGAAATATTCAAAAAGTGACAAAAAATATTCAAAAAAGTGACGAATGGAAAAACGGAAAAAACATTGAAAAAAGTGGATGGAAATATTCAAAAAAGTGACAAAAACACTGAAAAAGTGACAAAAAATATTGAAAAAGCAAAAATGACAAAAAATTTCAAAAAAATGATACCAAAAAGGTAAAAAGCGATAATTTTGACCCTGAAGGACAACAAGTGCCACGGTCGACCAGAAGTCAACACAAAGGGTTAAAGTATTAAAAGGTCAAACTACTGAACAGTAGGACAATCCTCCACATGTTTAGAGACATCCTGTAATACTCAAGCCCATTTTAACGTGACTTCTCCTTTATATCAAAGGGAGTTTATAAAAGTGATTGTTTCTGAAAAATAGCATTGAAAACTTGGCAACAAAGTGACAAAAACATTGAAAAGTGACAAAAATATTGATAAAAAGTGACAAAAATATTGATAAAAGTGACAAAAATATTGAAAAAGTTACAAAAAATATTGATAAAAGTGACGAATATACTGAAAAAAGTGACAAAAATACTGACAAAGTGACGGGAATATTCAAAAAGTGACAAAAACATTGAAAAAAGTGATGGAAATATTCAAAAAGTGACAAAAATATTCAAAAGTGTGACGAATTGAAAAAAGTGACAAAAACATTGAAAAAAGTGATGGAAATATTCAAAAAAGTGACAAAAACACTGAAAAAAGTGACTAAAATATTGAAAAAAGTGACAAAAATACTGATAAAAGTGACGAAAATATTCAAAAAAGTGACAAAAGTACTGAAAAAAGTGACAAAAATATTGTAAAAAATCAACAATAAAAAAATGTGACCAAAAAAGGTGACAAAAACGTGTTAATTTTGACCCTGAAGGACAACAAGTGCACGGTCGACCAGAAGTCAACACAAGGGTTAAAGTATTAAAAGTCAAACTACTGAACGTAGGACAATCCTCACATGTTTAGAGACATCCTGTAATACTCAGCCCCATTTTAACGGTGTTTTCCCCTTTATATCAAAAGGAGTTTATGAAAGTGATTGTTTCTGAAAAATAGCATTGAAAACTTGGCAACAAAGTGACAAAAACATTGAAAAAAGTGGACAAAATATTGATAAAAGTGACAAAAATATTGATAAAAGTGACAAAAATATTGAAAAAAGTTACAAAAATAATTGATAAAAGTGACGAATATACTGAAAAAAGTGACAAAAATACTGACAAAGGTACGGAAATATTCAAAAAGTGACAAAAACATTGGAAAAAGTGATGGAAATATTCAAAAAGAGTGACAAAAATATTCAAAAAAGTGTGAGAATTGAAAAAGTGACAAAAACATTGAAAAAAGTGATGGAAATATTCAAAAAGTGACAAAAATACTGAAAAAGTGACTAAAATATTGAAAAAGTGACAAAAATACTGAAAAAGAACAAAAATATTCAAAAAGTGACAAAAGTACTGAAAAGTGACAAAAATATTGTAAAAATCAACAACAAAAAATGGTGACCAAAAAGAGTGACAAAACGTGTTAATTTTGACCCTGAAGGACAACAAGTGCACGGTCGACCGTGAAGTCAACACAAGGGTTAAAGTATTAAAAGTCAAACTACTGAACGTAGGACAATCCTCACATGTTTAGAGACATCCTGTAATACTCCAGCGCCCATTTTAACGTGACTTCTCCTTTATATCAAAGGGAGTTTATGAAAGTGATTGTTTCTGAAAAATAGCATTGAAAACTTGGCAACAAAGTGACAAAAACATTGAAAAAAGTGACAAAAATATTGATAAAAGTGACAAAAATATTGAAAAAAGTTACAAAAATATTGATAAAAGTGACGAATATACTGAAAAAAGTGACAAAAATACTGACAAAGTGACGGAAATATTCAAAAAAGTGACAAAAACATTGAAAAAAAGTGATGGAAATATTCAAAAAAGTGACAAAAATATTCAAAAAAGTGACGAAATTGAAAAAAGTGATGGAAATATTCAAAAAAGTGACAAAAACACTGAAAAAAGTGACAAAAATATTGAAAAAAGTGACAAAAATACTGAAAAATTTACAAAAATATTGAAAAAACTGACAAAAATACTGATAAAAGTGACGGAAATATTCAAAAAAGTGACAACAATATTCACAAAAAGTGACGAAAATACTGAAAAAAACTGACGAAAATATTCAAAAAAGTGACAAAAGTACTGAAAAAAGTGACAAAAATATTGTAAAAAATCAACAACAAAAAAATGTGACCAAAAAAGGTGACAAAAACGTGTTAATTTTGACCCTGAAGGACAACAAGTGCACGGTCGACCAGAAGTCAACACAAGGGTTAAAGTATTAAAAGTCAAACTACTGAACGTAGGACAATCCTCAACCCCCAAAAAAGACACCCTGTAATACTTCATTAGCGCTATTTTACGCGTGACTTCTCCTTTATATCAAAGGGAGTTTATAAAAGTGATTGTTTCTGGAAAATAGCATTGAAAACTTGGCAACAAAAGTGACAAAAATATTGAAAAAAGTGACAAAAATATAGAAGAAAGTGACAAAAATATTGAAAAAAGTGACAAAAATATAGAAGAAAGTGACAAAAATATTGAAAAAAGTGACAAAAATATAGAAGAAAGTGACAAAAATATTGAAAAAAGTGACAAAAATATTGAAAAAAGGAGTGAATATACTGAAAAAAGTGACAAAAATACTGACAAAGTGTCGGAAATATTCAAAAAAGTGACAAAAACATTGAAAAAAAGTGATGGAAATATTCAAAAAAGGTGCAAAAATATTCAAAAAGTGATGAAATTGAAAAAAGTGATGGAAATATTCAAAAAGTGACAAAAACACTGAAAAAGTGACAAAAATATTGAAAAAAGTGACAAAAATACTGAAAAATTACAAAAATATTGAAAAACTGACAAAAATATTGATAAAAGTGATGAATATACTGAAAAAGTGACAAAAATTTACTGACAAAGTGGCGGAAATATTCAAAAAGTATAAAACATTGAAAAAAGTGATGGAAATATTCAAAAAGTGACAAAATATTCAAAAAGTGGCGAATTGAAAAAAAGCAAAAACATTGAAAAAGTGATGGAAATATTCAAAAAGTTAAATAAAAACACTGAAAAAGTGACTAAAATATTGAAAAAAGTGGACAAAAATACTGATAAAAGTGGTGAGAATATTCAAAAAGTGACAACAATATTCACAAAAGTGACGAAAATACTGAAAAAACCGAGAAATATTCAAAAAGTGACAAAAGTACTGAAAAAAGTGACAAAAATATTGTAAAAATCAACAACAAAAAATGTGACCAAAAAGGTGACAAAAGCAGTGAATTTTGACCCTGAAGGACAAGCAAGACCGGTCGAAGACCAGAAGTCAACACAAGGGTTAAAGTATTAAAAGTCAAACTACTGAACGTAGGACAATCCTCATGTTTAGAGACATCCTGTAATACTCCAGCGCCCATTTTAACGTGACTTCTCCTTTATATCAAAGGGAGTTTATAAAAGTGATTGTTTCTGAAAAATAGCATTGAAAACTTGGCAACAAAGTGACAAAAACATTGAAAAAAGTGACAAAAATATTGATAAAAGTGACAAAAATATTGATAAAAGTGACAAAAATATTGAAAAAAGTTACAAAAATATTGATAAAAGTGACGAATATACTGAAAAAAGTGACAAAAATACTGACAAAGTGACGGAAATATTCAAAAAAGTGACAAAAACATTGAAAAAAAGTGATGGAAATATTCAAAAAAGTGACAAAAATATTCAAAAAAGTGACGAAATTGAAAAAAGTGACAAAAACATTGAAAAAAGTGATGGAAATATTCAAAAAAGTGACAAAAACACTGAAAAAAGTGACTAAAATATTGAAAAAAGTGAACAAAAATACTAATAAAAGTGGCGAAAATATTCAAAAAGTGACAAAAGTACTGAAAAAGTGACAAAATATTGTAAAAATCAACAATAAAAAATGCTGACCAAAAAGGTGACAAAAACGTGTTAATTTTGACCCTGAAGGACAACAAGTGCACGGTCGACCAGAAGTCAACACAAGGGTTAAAGTATTAAAAGTCAAACTACTGAACGTAGGACAATCCTCACATGTTTAGAGACATCCTGTAATACTCCAGCGCCCATTTTAACGTGACTTCTCCTTTATATCAAAGGGAGTTTATAAAAGTGATTGTTTCTGAAAAATAGCATTGAAAACTTGGCAACAAAGTGACAAAAACATTGAAAAAAGTGACAAAAATATTGATAAAAGTGACAAAATATTTTAAAAGTTACAAAAATATTGATAAAAGTGACGAATATACTGAAAAAAGTGACAAAAATACTGACAAAGTGACGGAAATATTCAAAAAAGTGACAAAAACATTGAAAAAAAGTGATGGAAATATTCAAAAAAGTGACAAAAATATTCAAAAAAGTGACGAAATTGAAAAAAGTGACAAAAACATTGAAAAAAGTGATGGAAATATTCAAAAAAGTGACAAAAATACTGAAAAAAGTGACTAAAATATTGAAAAAAGTGACAAAAATACTGAAAAAAGTGACGAAAATATTCAAAAAAGTGACAAAAGTACTGAAAAAAGTGACAAAAATATTGTAAAAAATCAACAACAAAAAAATGTGACCAAAAAAGGTGACAAAAACGTGTTAATTTTGACCCTGAAGGACAACAAGTGCACGGTCGACCAGAAGTCAACACAAGGGTTAAAGTATTAAAAGTCAAACTACTGAACGTAGGACAATCCTCACATGTTTAGAGACATCCTGTAATACTCCAGCGCCCATTTTAAGCGGCGCTTCTCCCTTTATATCAAAGGGAGTTTATGAAGTGATTGTTTCTGAAAAATAGCATTGAAAACTTGGCAACAAAGTGACAAAAACATTGAAAAAAGTGACAAAAATATTGATAAAAGTGACAAAAATATTGATAAAAGTGACAAAAATATTGAAAAAAGTTACAAAAATATTGATAAAAGTGACAAAAATACTGACAAAGTGACGGAAATATTCAAAAAAGTGACAAAAACATTGAAAAAAAGTGATGGAAATATTCAAAAAAGTGACAAAAATATTCAAAAAAGTGACGAAATTGAAAAAAGTGACAAAAACATTGAAAAAAGTGATGGAAATATTCAAAAAAGTGACAAAAACACTGAAAAAAGTGATGGAAATATTGAAAAAAGTGACAAAAACACTGAAAAAAGTGACAAAAATATTCAAAAAAGTGACAAAAGTACTGAAAAAAGTGACAAAAATATTGTAAAAAATCAACAACAAAAAAATGTGACCAAAAAAGGTGACAAAAACGTGTTAATTTTGACCCTGAAGGACAACAAGTGCACGGTCGACCAGAAGTCAACACAAGGGTTAAAGTATTAAAAGTCAAACTACTGAACGTAGGACAATCCTCACATGTTTAGAGACATCCTGTAATACTCCAGCGCCCATTTTAACGTGACTTCTCCTTTATATCAAAGGGAGTTTATAAAAGTGATTGTTTCTGAAAAATAGCATTGAAAACTTGGCAACAAAGTGACAAAAACATTGAAAAAAGTGACAAAAATATTGATAAAAGTGACAAAAATATTGATAAAAGTGACAAAAATATTGAAAAAAGTTACAAAAATATTGATAAAGTGACGAATATACTGAAAAAAGTGACAAAAATACTGACAAAGTGACGGAAATATTCAAAAAGTGGCAAAAAACATTGAAAAAAAGTGATGGAAATATTCAAAAAAGTGACAAAAATATTCAAAAAAGTGACGAAATTGAAAAAAGTGACAAAAACATTGAAAAAAGTGATGGAAATATTCAAAAAAGTGACAAAAACACTGAAAAAAGTGACAAAAATATTGAAAAAAGTGACAAAAATACTGATAAAAGTGACGAAAATATTCAAAAAAGTGACAAAAGTACTGAAAAAAGTGACAAAAATATTGTAAAAAATCAACAACAAAAAAATGTGACTAAAAAAGGTGACAAAAACGTGTTAATTTTGACCCTGAAGGACAACAAGTGCACGGTCAACACAAGGGTTAAAGTATTAAAAGTCAAACTACTGAACGTAGGACAATCCCCACATGTTCAGAGACATCCTGTAATACTCCAGCGCCCATTTTAACGTGACTTCTCCTTTATATCAAAGGGAGTTTATGAAAGTGATTGTTTCCTGAAAATAGCATTGAAAACTTGGCAACAAAGTGACAAAAACATTGAAAAAAGTGACAAAAATATTGATAAAAGTGACAAAAATATTTAAAAAGTTACAAAAATATATTGATAAAAGTGACGAATATACTGAAAAAAGTGACAAAAATACTGACAAAGTGCGGGAATATTCAAAAAAGTGACAAAAACATTGAAAAAAAGTGATGGAAATATTCAAAAAAGTGACAAAAATATTCAAAAAAGTGACGAAATTGAAAAAAGTGACAAAAACATTGAAAAAAGTGATGGAAATATTCAAAAAAGTGACAAAAATACTGAAAAAAGTGACTAAAATATTGAAAAAAGTGACAAAAATACTGAAAAAGTGACGAAAATATTCAAAAAAGTGACAAAAGTACTGAAAAAAGTGACAAAAATATTGTAAAAAATCAACAACAAAAAAATGTGACCAAAAAAGGTGACAAAAACGTGTTAATTTTGACCCTGAAGGACAACAAGTGCTACGGTCGACCAGAAATCCACACAAGGGTTAAAAGTATTAAAAGTCAAACTACTGAACGTAGGACAATCCTCCACATGTTTAAAAGCATCCTGTAATACTCAACGCGCCCATTTTAACGTGACTTCTCCTTTATATCAAAGGGAGTTTATAAAAGTGATTGTTTCTGAAAAATAGCATTGAAAACTTGGCAACAAAGTGCAAAAACATTGAAAAAAGTGACAAAAATATTGATAAAAGTGACAAAAATATTGATAAAAGTGAAAAAATATTGAAAAAAGTTACAAAATATTGATAAAAGTGGCCGAATATACTGAAAAAAGTGACAAAAAATACTGACAAAGTGAGGGAAATATTCAAAAAAGTGACAAAAACATTGAAAAAAGTGATGGAAATATTCAAAAAGTGACAAAAATATTCAAAAAGTGTGAAATTGAAAAAGTGATGGAAATATTCAAAAAGTGACAAAAACACTGAAAAAAGTGACAAAAATATTGAAAAAAGTGACAAAAATACTGAAAAATTTACAAAAATATTGAAAAACTGACAAAATATTGATAAAAGTGATGAATATACTGAAAAAAGTGACAAAAATACGTGACAAAGTGGCGGAGAAATATTCAAAAGAGTGACAAAAACATTGAAAAAAGTGATGGAAATATTCAAAAAATACAAAAATATTCAAAAAAGGGTGAAATTGAAAAAGTGACAAAACATTGAAAAAAGTGATGGAAATATTCAAAAAGTGACAAAAAACACTGAAAAAGTGACTAAAATATTGAAAAAGTGACAAAAATACTGATAAAGAAGTGACGGAATATTCAAAAAGTGATCAACAATATTCACAAAAGTGATGAAAATACTGAAAAAACTGATGAAAATATTCAAAAAAGTGACAAAAGTACTGAAAAAGTGATAAAAATATTGTAAAAATCAACAACAAAAAATGTGACCAAAAAAGGTGACAAAAAACGTGTTAATTTTGACCCTGAGGACAACAAAGTGACCGGTCGAACAGGAAGTCAACACAAGGGTTAAAGTATTAAAAGTCAAACTACTGAACGTAGGACAATCCTCATGTTTAGAGACATCCTGTAAATACTCCGCACCCCATTTTGCGTGACTTCTCCTTTATATCAAAAGGAGTTTATAAAAGTGATTGTTTCTGAAAAATAGCATTGAAAACTTGGCAACAAAGTGACAATAACATTGAAAAAAGTGACAAAAATATTGATAAAAGTGACAAAAATATTGATAAAAGTGACAAAAATATGAAAAAGTTACAAAAATATTGTAAAAGTGAACGAATATACTGAAAAAAGTGACAAAAAATACTGACAAAGTGACGGAAATATTCAAAAAAGTGACAAAAACATTGAAAAAAAGTGATGGAAATATTCAAAAAAGTGACAAAAATATTCAAAAAAGTGACGAAATTGAAAAAAGTGACAAAAACATTGAAAAAAGTGATGGAAATATTCAAAAAAGTGACAAAAACACTGAAAAAAGTGACAAAAATATTGAAAAAAGTGACAAAAATACTGATAAAAGTGACCGAAAATATTCAAAAAGTGACAAAAGTACTGAAAAAGTGACAAAAATATTTGTAAAAATCAACAATAAAAAATGTGACCAAAAAAGGTGACAAAAAACGTGTTAATTTTGACCCTGAAGGACAACAAGGTACGGTCAATGGAAGTCAACACAAGGGTTAAAGTATTAAAAGTCAAACTACTGAACGTGGGACAATCCTCACATGTTTAGAGACATCCTGTAATACTCAGCCCATTTTAACGTGACTTCTCCTTTATATCAAAGGGAGTTTATAAAAGTGATTGTTTCTGAAAAATAGCATTGAAAACTTTGCAACAAAGTGAAAAACATTGAAAAAAGTGCACAAAAATATTGATAAAAGTGACAAAAATATTTTAAAAAGTTACAAAAATATTGATAAAAGTGAGTAAATATACTGAAAAAAGTGACAAAAATACTGACAAAGTGTGAGGGAAATATTCAAAAAGTGACAAAAACATTGAAAAAAGTGATGGAAATATTCAAAAAGTGACAAAATATTCAAAAAAGTGGTGAAATTGAAAAAAGTGAACAAAAACATTGAAAAAAGTGATGGAAATATTCAAAAGTGACAAAAATACTGAAAAAAGTGACTATAAAATATTGAAAAAAAGTGAACAAAATACTGAAAAAGTGGTGTGAAAATATTCAAAAAGTGACAAAAGTACTGAAAAAGAGTTGACAAAAATATTGTAAAAATCAACAACAAAAAATGTAGACCAAAGAAGGTGAGCACAAAAACGATGTTAATTTTGACGACACTAAGAAGGGACAACAAGTGTCGCGATTGGACCAGGAGGAGTCAACACAAAGGGTTAAAGGTATTAAAGTCAGACTACTGAGCTGTGGGACAATGCTCCACATGTTTAGAGACATCCTGTAATCTCAAGCGCCCGTTTCGCTTGACTTCTCCCGCTTTATATCAAAGGGGGTTTATAAAGAAGTGATTTTTTCTGAAAAATAGCATGGCTGAAGAGCTTGGCAACAAAGTGAACAAAAACAATTGAAAAAGTGACAAAATATTGATAAAAGTGACAAAAATATTGATAAAAGTGAACAAAAATAT
Organism: Perca fluviatilis; assembly: GCF_010015445.1. Taxonomy (NCBI): domain Eukaryota; kingdom Metazoa; phylum Chordata; class Actinopteri; order Perciformes; family Percidae; genus Perca; species Perca fluviatilis. The sequence continues at coordinate 38,947,493 of NC_053125.1, forward strand.
TAGAAAAAAGTTACAAAAATATTGATAAAAGTGAACAAAAATACTGACAAAGTGGGAAATATTCAAAAAAAGTGACAAAAACATTGAAAAGAAGTGATGGAAATATTCAAAAAGGTGACAAAAATATTCAAAAAGTGAGAAATTGAAAGAAGTGACAAAAACACGATTGAAAAAGTGATGGAAATATTCAAAAAAGTGGACAAAAACACGAAAAAAGGTGATGGAAATACTGAAAAAGTGGCAAACACCAAAAGGTGACAAAAATATTCAAAAAGTGACAAAGAATACTGAAAAAGTGACAAAAATTGTAAAAATCAACAACAAAAATGTGACCAAAAGGTGACAAAACGTTGTTAATTTTGACCCTGAAGGACAACAAAGTACGGTCACGCAGAGATCAACACACAAAGGGTTAAAAGTATTAAAAGTCAAACTACTGAGCGTGAGGACACGTCTCACATGTTTAGAGACACCTGTAATACTCCAGAAGCCCATTTTAGCAGTGGCTTCTCCTTTATATCAAAGGGGTTTATAAAGAGTGATTGTTTCTGGAAGAAATAGCATGTGAAAAGCTTGGCAACAAAGTGAACAAAAACATGACGTGAAAAAAAAGTGACAAAAATATTGATAAAAGTGACAAAAAAATATTGATAAGAAGTGACAAAAAATATTAGAAAAAGTGAACAAAAATATTGATAAAAAGAGTAGCGGTATACTGAAGAAAAGTGACAAAAATATTTGACAAAAGTGTGAGATATTCTAAAAGTGACAAAACATTAAAGAAAGTGATGGAAATAGAAAAGTGCAAAAAATTAAAAAGTGTGAGGAATTAAAGTTGTGGCAAAAAAGGAAGCACGAAGAGGAGAAAGGAGCAAAAATACTGATAAAAGGTGAAAATATTAAAGTGACAAGAGACGAAAACAATACACAAAAAAATGTGACTAAAAGGGGGGCAAAACGATATTAATTTGACCCTGAAGGGACCAACAAGGTGCAGTGGACTAGAGAGTCAACACAAGGGTTAAAAAGTATTAAAAGTAAACTACTGAGACGATGGGACAATCTCACATGTTTAGAGACATCCTGTAATACTCCAGCGCCCATTTTACGCGTGACTTCTCTACTATATCAAAAGGGAGTTTATGAAAAGTGATTGTTTCTGAAAAAATAGCATTGAAACTTGGCAGCAACAAAGTGAAACAAAAACATTGAAAAAAAGTGACAAAAATATTGATAAAAGTGACCTGGAAATATTTAAAAAAGTTACAAAAATATTAAAAAGTGTGAGGATATACAAAAAAAGTGTACAAAAATACTGACAAAGTGAAAGAAATATTCAAAAAAGAGTGACAAAAACATTGAAAAAAAAAAGTGATGGAAATATTCAAAAGGAGACAAAATATTCAAAAGGGTGAGAAATTAGAAAAAGGTGGACAAAACATTGAAAAAAGAGTGAGTGGAAATATTCAAAAGTGAGTGAAAAATACTGAAAAAGTGACTAAAATATTGAAAAATTGACAAAAATACTAGAAAAAGATGTGAAAATATTCAAAAAGGGACAAAGAGGTGCTGCAAAAAGAGTGACAAAAATATTGTAAAAATCAACAACATAAAAAGAGTGACCAAAAAGTTGACAAAAACGATGTTAATTTTGACCCTGAAGGACCAACAAAATTTGGTACGGTCGAAAAGAGATCAACACAGGGGTTAAAGTATTAAAGAGGTCAAACTACTGAGCGTTGGGACAATCCTCACATATTTAGAGACATCCTGTAATACTCAAGCGCCTTATTTAGCGTGACTTCTCCAGCTCTATATCAAAGGGGAGTTTATAAAAGTGATTGTGTTTGTGAAAAATAGCGGTGTGAAACTTAGCTTAGCTCAGGGAAAAAAGTGACAAAAATATTATAAGGTGACAAATATTGATAAAGTGACAAAATATTGAAAAAGTGACAAAATTATAAAGTGGCGAATATCTGAAAAAAGTGACACAACGCGGTAACGTGAGTGATTTCAAAAAGTGCGCAAAACATTGAAAAAAGTGATGGAAATATTAAAAAAGTGACAAAATATAAAGGAATTGAAAAAGTGGAAAAAATATTGAAAAAAGTGTGGAATATTCAAATTGACAAAAACACTGAAAATTGACAAAATATTGAAAAAGTGACAAAATACTGATAAAAGTGGCGAAAATATTCAAAAGTGACAAAAGTACTGAAAAAAGTGACAAAATATTGTAAAAATCAACAACAAAAATGTGACTAAAAAAAGGTGAAAAAACGTTAATTTTGACCCTGAAGGACAACAAGGTCTACGGTCGACCAGAGGTCAACAAAAGGGTTAAAGTATTAAAAGTCAAACTACTGAGCATTGGGACCAATACCCCACATGTTTAGAGACATCCTGTAATACTCAAGCCCATTTAGCGTAACTTCTCCTTTATATCAAAGGGAGTTTATGAAAGTGATTGTTTCTGAAAATAGCATTGAAAACTTAGCAACAAAGTGAAAAAAACATTGAAAAAGTGACAAAAAATATTGATAAAAGTGACAAAAATATTGATAAAAGTGACAAAAATATTGAAAAAAGTTACAAAAATATTGATAAAGTGTGATATAAGAAAAGAGTGACAAAATACTGACAAAGTGTGAAATATTCAAAAAAGTGACAAAACATTGAAAAAAGTGAGTGGAAATATTCAAAAAGTGAAAAAATATTCAAAAAGTGATGAAATTGAAAAAGGTAAAAAAACAGTGAAAAAGTGATGGAATATTCAAAAAAGTGACAAAAACACTGAAAAAGTGACAAAATATTGAAAAAAGGAAAAATACTGATAAAAGTGACCGAAAATATTCAAAAAGTGAAAAAAATACTGAAAAAGTGACAAAAATATTGTAAAAATCAACAACAAAAAAATGTGACTAAAAGAGTACAGAGGACAGTTAATTTTGACCCTGAAGGGACAACAGTCTACAGGATCGGCACACAAGGGGTTAAAGAAATTAAAGAGTCAAACTACTGAGCGTAGAACAATGCAATAGCGGCA
>NC_053125.1:38951038-39066038 GCF_010015445.1 Perca fluviatilis
GACTGTGTGTTTGTGACTGTGTGTGTGTGACTGTGGCTGTGTGTGTGTGACTGTGTGGTATGTGACTATTGTGTGTGTGACTGTGTGTGTGTGTGACTGTGTGTGTGTGACTGACTGTGTGTGTATGGCGTGACTGTGTGTGTTATGTGTGAGTGTGTGTGTTAGCTGACTGTGTGTGTTGTGTTTGGTGTGTGTGACTGTGTGTGGTATTGTTGGTGTGTGGCTGACTGTGTGGTATTGTGTGTGACTGACTGTGTGTTTGTGACTGTGTGTGTGTTGTGTGACTGACTGTGTTGTGTGGTGTGTGTGACTGACTGTATGTGTGTGACTGACTGGTGTTGGTGACTGACTGACTGTGTGTGCGCACGACTGTGTGTGTGTGTGTATTAGCTGACTGACTGTGTGTGTGTGTGGGCAGCTGTGTGTGTGTGACTGCTGTGGTTTGCTGCACACAGTCAATACACAATCACTTCAAAATAAATCGACAGAGACATCAGGAAAAAGTGACAAAAAACTTGGGGAAAACAAGCTTCAAAACGTCAAAATAGCCACAAAAGTGTAAAAAACAACAACAAACGGTTTCCATTTTGACCCAGAATTGAGAACGAGGTAGCACGCTAGCCGCTAGCATGCTAACGGTTACGGTTAGCCAGCTCGTTTCGGCTAGTGACGTAGAAAGCCGTGCAGATTCTGACCAGCTCACCCGGAGACTGAAGGCAGGACACATTCAGAAACCAGATCTCTCTCAGAACACCATGGATGGACTTTATCAAAGTGTGTATGCGTGTGGAAGCACCAGAGACACAAGATAACACCCAGAAATCACCAGAAAAAGTGATTTTTATTCATAATATGGGCACCTTAAGAATATATGAAGGGTCACTTGGCTCGAAACCAACTTGAGAACCACTGGTTTAAACTAATCAATTATATTCAAATGCCAGATCCCAGGTGGAAATAACAAGACATCCAACCTCTTAATTCTTTTTTCCAAATACAAAAGGGAGCTCGGCCCGGCGAGGAAGAGATTGGTCCTCCGCGAACGAAAGACACCGAAGACTCTCCGTCCACCGCCGCTGCCATGGTGACGTGCGACGACACCAGACTTCAAACGAGGTAACTCTAAGTGAAAGGTCAACGGTCGAGTGGCTGAAAAGTACGTGGACACCCGAACATCACAGCTGAACATGTGACCCAAAACCGTGGGTATCTGGTGGAATACCTGGTCTCCTGTGGAATAATGCTCGGTTTTCGGTTCTCTACGGTTCTTGTTGTTTTTCCTTTTTATCTTTTAACACTCCAGAAATATATACTTGGGCATATGATATATATAGCTAAAATTAGCATATTGAATGCATTTTGCACAATGCATGCACACAGTGGCAGTTCTATCTATTGTTTTATTTCATCGTAGGTACCATGAAATCCAAATTGTTCCCACGCACCAGACGCTGTATATGACGCTGGCGTACAAGTTTGGACACACCTTCTCATTCAGTGCGTTTTTTTTTATTTATTTTCATGACTATTTACATTGTAGATTATCACTGAAGGCATCAAAACTATGAATGAACACATATGGAATTATGTACTTAACAAAACTTAAGTGTGAAATAACTGAAAACATGTCTTATATTTTAGATTCTTCAAAGTAGCCACCCTTTGCTTTTTTTATTAATAAGGGAAAAACTTCCACTAATGAACCCTGACAAAGCACACCTGTGAAGGTAAAACCATTTCAGGTGACTACCTCATGAAGCTCATTGAGAGAACACCAAGGGTTTGCAGCGCTATCAAAAAAAGCAAGGAAGGCTGGGGTGTAATGTAATGTATGTAAAATGTAATCTGAAAACTGCTGCCTTGATTTAAAAAAAACAATGCAACTGATCTCAGCTGGTATTCTGTCTGGAGTGTAGGTTTGGTTTTAAGCACAACAAAAGAGACTAGTGTAACCGCTAGAAAAGATGTTCACATACTTTTGGCTGTACAGTGTTGTATCACCTACCGCAACATGAATTTAAACACCTCACCCCTTTTTTAATCCCTTTTAATTTTTTGCTCTTGGTTTCCCCTCCCCAGCGGCCCTGTTCAGGAGGTCGAAGGCAGCGGAGTAGACGTCATGTCCGTCAGCTCAACATCGCAAAAACAAGACGTGGAAACAGAGGAAGCCGATCACGAGGAGCGTGCGATATCGGAGCCGGCTGAAAGTAAAGAGAACGACAGCGATGACGGTGAAAGAGAAGAAGCGAATGACAGGGACGACGATTGGAAACCAGACAAAAGCCACGTAAAGCTGAAAGGAAGTGACTCTAAACAGCGGCCGAAGACGACAAAGAAACAAAAGGCCAGGCGTAAGTCAAGGACTGAGAACAGTGGTGATGTTTTCTCCTGCAAAGTCTGCGGAGCTCAGCACAAATCAGAAGTCGCATTCGTCAAACACGCCTGGAGTCACGTGGACGATGCAGGAAGCGTCTGCGGAGTGTGCGGAGAGCTTTCGGAGTCCTCGGAGGCGTTGAAGGGTCATCTTCAAAGTTACCACAAAACCGGCGACCGCGGAGAGTCTCTCCTCGGTGTCCTCGGCCTCAATGAGCACGTGGCTGCCCACTCGGGGGAGAGACCGTACGAATGCGATGTCTGCCATGACGTTTTCGCGTTGAGTTTGTCCCTGGAGAATCACCGGAAACTCCACGAGGCGGGCGCGCCGCACAAATGTTACACTTGCCACAAAGTGTTCGCTAAGAAGGAACACTTAAAAGCTCACTGCGCGACTCACACCAACAAAAAGAAGCAGCTCTGCGGCGTGTGCGGCAAATCCCTCAGCGACTATAGGTCTCTATCCCGCCACAAGCTGACGCACTCCGGGGAGCGGCCTCACAGCTGTCGGGTTTGCGGGGATCGGTTCAAACTTCCCGGGACGCTGAGACAACACGAGAAGATTCACACGGACCGAGAGAGGTCGTACCTGTGCGACGTTTGCTGCAAGATGTTCATGACGAGCAAGCAGCTGCAGATCCACATGAGAATGCACACCAACGAGAAGCCCTACCACTGCGGCGAATGCGGCAGGGGCTTCAGCACCAAGGGACCGTTGACGGTTCACATGCGGATCCACACCGGAGAGACACCGTACAGCTGCCCGGACTGTGGCTGGGCCTTCAAGCGCAAGGTTAACCTGGATAACCACGTGACGGTGCACTCAGGCCTCAAACCGTTTGTTTGCGTGACTTGTGGGAAAGCGTGCGCTCGTAAAGCGTATTTGAAAGTCCACATGAGAACCCACAACGGGGAGAGACCGTACAAGTGTAAACTCTGCGATAAGGCTTTCACTCAGAGCCACTGCCTGAAAACGCACATGAAGAGCCACCTGGTGGCCAACGCTGCACCGTGACACTGACAATAAGGGATGCCACGATACCAGAATGTTTGTTGTCAACAGCAATAACTGTGAAATTCCACGATTCTCGATACCCAACTCGTTACCACGGTAAAAACAAGGGCTGGCTATCAGTCGAGCCGTTAGAGTGCACTATTAAAGGGGAACTATGCAGTTGTTTTAGCTTAATTTACCTTAACTGAACAGCTTCGGAGTCATTGGAATGGTTATATTACTTTTGTTCGGGTTTTTTAATTTATTTTTTTAATTTATTTTATTACAGAGACAGTGCATATTAATAAACATTTCTGTCAATATGCCAGAGTTAGCCAGAAGGCTATTTTTCATCTGCAGTCTCTAGACAGATGGTAAAAAAGTCACCCTAAAAGAATGTAAAATTACACATTTACATAACAATAAATACATTTAACATACATTTGATAAAAGGTAATATTAAAAAGGTCGAAAGGTGGTTGTCTCGCTTCCCCCTAGCGCCTGTGAGCGGAAAAAACACCCTTGCAACATTCGGCAAGCGCTACACACATACCCGCGGCTACACGGCCCCATCCAGGAACCAGCTAGCTATAAGAACAAAGTAGCGATGGAATTTTTCACACTATCGTCATGGCTGAGCTGGCAAAAAAGAAGCAGAAAGCTAGGAAAGCATTTTCGGAGGAACAGACAAAGAGGAACAGCAGACTGACCGAGCGAGGACACAAACACGAGTAGCCTAAATATCGGACCTGCGTTTTCAGAATGGCGAGAACTGAGACAAACAGAAGCCTGCAAATCCGATGCTGACCTGGCGTTCTTGCTGCTGCACTTGTAAGTATCTTTGATCAGAAACTTGATCTGATCACAGAGTTTCTTGTCAACTTGATGTTGGCAAACGCAAGTTGCTTCTGCTCCGACCGCGCTCTAAGGCCATTGTAGGCAAAAAGAATAATGTTACATGTTAATAATGTTGAACAAATGCACATAACCAGAGGGAGAAGATGGGAGGAGGAAGAGTTGCCAACAGGTTTTTACGACAGCGTTGCCAAATATCTATTCCGAAGCTGTAGGTGGAGCTCTATAGAGAAACCTGCGAGCAAAAAGCAAGAAAACAGCGACGAAATTGCCAAAACTGCATAGCTCCCCTGTTCTGCTGTGCTGTAGATGTTCTTCTTCTTCAGTATTTTTCAGCAGACTAAAACACTTGTAGGTGAATAAGCTGCCCCCGTAACGTCCGGAAGAATTGCATCTCCGGTACCTGCGTTACCTACAAAAACAAGTACCAGAAATTTAGCATTGACTGGTACAGCACCATATTTTTTCTCCTGTAATCCCTACTGACAATGACCAAATTGATATGTAAATCGTCTCCAGTGAGACTGAATTATTGTTTTCTGCTATTTAATGTATGTATTCTTCAAGTTATGTAAAGAAAGGCTCCTGTACACTTTGCAAAGTTCATTGCATGTCACGCTGTGCGAGATGGCTCAAATAAAATCTTCAGTCCGTACAATCTCAGTTTTGATGTTGTCAGATGCTGAAATTAAAACCTGGTAAACTGTGGTGTTATGATGTACAGTATGTAAGTAGTAAATAATGAGACTAGGAGTCTAAGGCCATAAAAGCGGCTCTGTGAGGCTGTGCTTAACCACAGCGGTGCTTTGAGTCTGGAATGAGTCAAGATGCCATTCTTAAGAACTCACTTGTTCAAGCATGACAAAGGGGGGATTTATGCTTTATTGGCAGTGTTTTATACAAGAATTTCAAGGTTTATGAGAGAGAACATTTCAATAATGTGGATTACCTGGTTAATTAACCTCCCCTCCTGCAATAAAAATCAGTGCCCAGCACCTTCTCCAATCTTTGAGTAGTTTATGAACTTCATATAAACTCTGATGTCATTATCCAGAGACACACGTTTGCATTAGGCACACAGAAAATCTGTTTATGTTCTAATTTGACTAAAGACAACATTACTTCTGTTTTGCATTTTTCTTTGCCACCCCTGGTCATAGACAGGAAACTGTGTCAGAAGATTCATGACTAACAAACTGGCTACTTTTTACCCATCGTTATGAGGAACATTTTCAAAATTCAAAATTGTATCAAACATTTACAATACATCAAATATAAATAAGCCTTTACATATTTGCCTATTACACACTTTTCTTTCCTCATTTGATTTACTACAGTCACAGCAGTCATGGTCACAACACAATAACACTCTGCCGCTCTCTTTATAAACCTCTCTGAAGCATTTGATATCGTTGTAGAATCCTACTATACAGACTACAATTTTTTGGTATCTATTATCTAACTGTTGTGGCTGATGGTCCTGAATCATGCATAGTAATGGGGTTCCGCAGGGCTCTATTCTTGGTTCCTTACTATTTACATATAAAATAACATTATTCATCCAAATCAGTGCTACAATGTCCATTTTTATACAGATGACACACCTGTCATCGTGACACACCTTATACCTGTTTTTTGGAGAGCAGGACTGTTTGTTTTTGTAATTCATATTTAATAATTCTTTCTTTTAAGGTTAATTATAACAGGCAATGAGACAATGAAAACACAAACAGAGCAAATTATTATATTATGTATTCCTTCATTTAAATACAGTGATGTCATATATAGGGTTGGGATATATATATACCGTTTGGATTTTTACGATTCCGATGCCTAACCGGTACTTTTAAAACGATTCCGATTCCTAAACCGATTCTTGAAAAACTGAAAAATGACATAAAAGAAAGGCTTTTTATGGAGTTTTTTTTAAATTGAAAATTATTTAAATTTAACAATATATTAATGTTTTAAAGTACTTAAATATATAATAAGTAAACCTAAGTCACCTAACACACAACTACAATAATTTAACAAATAACAGTTACACTATTAACAAGTAACGACAAAATAAATGATGTTGAGTTGGTATGCCAACCAGCTTCCAACTTTAGCCGTTCTTTTGCAGAGAAGTGACCATATTTGCCTTCTCTGGCAAGATAGGACACCTCTCCTGACTTATGACATGTCCTGCACAGGAGAAAACTCTCTCAGACGGTGTCCAAGAGCTCTGTACACACACAGGTAGGAGTTTGAAAGGGCAGACAATTTGGGGAGGCTGTCTCGCCTCCCCCACCACCAGGCTACAGGGTCTTGTCCTGAGCGATAGACTAGCAGAGCAAGTGTAATGTTTACAAGCGATCACGTGCAGTCAGTGAATAGTTAATATGCTTTCACGTCCGTTTTGGTGAGCCCAGAGGGAAAATATGCCATTTTAAAAGTAGCCTACATTTACGGTAGCTAGCTAACGGTAGACTACAGAGAAAGGGTGATATTTCTTCGTCCGTTTCAGAGCGTGTACAAAAAGCCGTCTATCAGCAGTGATAGTAGAGTGCATGTCGGGGAATAGCGGACCACGCTGTCACACCGCCGAAGCGGCACGCGCCTACCGGCAGAAAAGGGAGAAAGAAAAAAAAAGGCTGCCGCTGTCCGGAGCGACAGAGGGAAAATATTTCAGTCGGAACTGAAATGAGGAACCGAAATTCGCGTTCTAATTCGGTCCGAATACTACCGTTTGCGTAGGAACCGGTACCATAGTGGAACCGGGTTTCGGTACCCAACCCTAGTCATATATCATTATACCAAAGACTTTGTACTACACTATAGTGTAAGATACTTATATTACTGATCAGTGCACACATACATGTACAGTACAGGCCAAAAGTTTGGACACACCTTCTCATTCAATGCGTTTCCTTTTTATTTTCATGACTATTTACATTGTAGATTCTCACTGAAGGCATCAAAACTATGAATGAACACATATGGAATTATGTACTTAACAAAAAAAGTGTGAAATAACTGAAAACATTTCTTATATTTTAGATTCTTCAAAGTAGCCACCCTTTGCTTTTTTATTAATAAGGGAAAAAATTCCACTAATTAACCCTGACAAGGCACACCTGTGAAGGTAAAACCATTTCAGGTGACTACCTCATGAAGCTCATTGAGAGAACACCAAGGGTTTGCAGAGTTATCAAAAAAAGCAAAGGGTGGCTACTTTGAGGAATCTAAAATATAAGACATGTTTTCAGTTATTTCACACTTTCTTGTTAAGTACATAAATCCATATGTGTTCATTCATAGTTTTGATGCCTTCAGTGAGAATCTACAATGTAAATAGTCATGAAAATAAAGAAACACATTGAATGAGAAGGTGTGTCCAAACTTTTGGCCTGCACTGTAAGTTCCTTATCTTAAACTATCTAAAAATTTCCTAAACACTCAAATTAATTTCCAAACTGTAAATAAAAGTTAACAGCTGTATTTACAATGTTGCAATTGTGAGCTATGGTTCATTTAATCAGTCCATTAATATTCATTCATTAGGATTCAAATGACTCATAAACAAAGAGGTGTATATTCAAATCAAATCCTGCCATTTGGCCTAGCACACCTACCACACATGCGTCTGTATGTGTTTGTGGTTATGGCTGGGTTTTAATCACACCTGTGACTCCAGTTTTGGATCATATTTCCCACCAAATGTTCTCATAAAATCACTGTGTAAATATTTTGTTGTCCATGACAATCTAATATGCAGTCGGTCTGATAATCAATGCTGGGTGGGACTGCTTTATTTTCCAGATAATTAGTATTATTAAAAATACACATTTAGCTTGATTTAAACATTCAATGGTATCAAATATGACACATTAGTTCAGGTTTTAATGGGCCTTGTGGCTATAGAGTTTTAATCTTGTCCATTGAAACCATCCAGGGTGGTCCGGACTGAAACATCTCAGCAACTTTTAGATAGATTGCCATAATAGTCTTGAAATTATTGTCTCATTATCTTTGTCATGGATCCAGTACCTTGGTTTGGCTCATATTTAATAAGAGAATGCCTCATTTGCATTTTTTAACATAACATTTCAGAAAACTTGCAATACATTTTTTATTTGTCTTAACGTCAGTAATCAACTAAGGAAGTTTCATGTGTCATGTATTAGTTAATTTTTTTTTAGCCTATTCACCTGTGGTGTCTTCCCCTAAATGAGGTTATTATGCTAATTACTATAATTGCCCAAAATTATACTGCCTACTATAATGGTTACATTTTTATGCAGATGACACCGTTCTGTGTGCATGGTTCCACTCCAAACATTCATCTTACATCTTCCTGCCTTCAACTAAAACTTTAAATGGTCCCCATATGACTTTTGCTGACTCATACGAATACCTGACAGCAGACTTTTTGTTCAAGATATAAATTCAACATTAACCACATCTAAAACAATCATTAGAATTATTTTGAAATATTTCAATTCAATTTCAATTCAATTTTATTTATAATATCACATCTTAACAGGACCCTTTACAGATAGAGTAGGTCTAACCTACACTACCCTGACTCAATAATTTAAACTCAATATGATACTCTAATGTAATCCTACTCTCGTCCTGATTCAGTTTTTTATTTATAACATGGTAATTTCCCTTCCCGGTGTAAAAACAGCAAAGGTAAAACCAAACTGCTAGGCAAATCAAACCAGAATATAGATATGAACAGCACACATGTGCCGTTGGGGCTCCAACCTGTTGTGTTCAATATCATATTCCCCATCAGATTGCCCCCAAACTTAAACAACAGCACTCCCATTATAGCAATTATGGTGTGAAAAGCCCTCTGCTTTGATTTGTCAACCCGCTCCCTGTTCCCACCCGCTTCCCCCGGCCCTGGGCGGTTAAGAGCGCAGAGAACCCAAATGCTGCAGAAAGAGATGACAACGAGGAAGAAAACCTTAGTGCAGAAGAAAAAGATTTGGGTGACCTCAGCGTTGGCAACGTAAGATACAGCCAGAATTCCAAAGCACAGTAACCACACACATCCAGTGGTGATGTTTCTGATCCGGACCCCACCTGCCTGTCTAAGTCTCATGTAGACGATGGGGTAAACAACAGCAAGGTAGTGCTCCACACAGCTCAGGACTTGAAACAGAGCCTGTCCGATGGTGGTGAAGTCCAAGGCATTTGACGCTACATTCATCATCACTGGGCACTTGATGTAGTTGCCACAAATGTAAGAAGTGAACCCCAAAAATTCAGCCAGCTGCATGACGATGGAGTGATAGGTGAAGACGTCAGAATGACTTTTAGCCGTGGAAGCGGAGCGTTGTTTCCTCCACTGTTGGTAACCCAGGTAGAGGACGAAGATGAGGACAGGAAGGGGGAGGATGGAGGTGATGGAGTAAGTAGAGAATATGAAGATGGTCATTCCAGAACTGAAGCATGAATAGTGGGAGGAGTTGGAGGAAACGTTGGGAGGAAGAATAGTGGGATCAGCAAAGGAAGAGGAGTTGACTGACATGTTTATACACATGGGGGCCTGAAAAGGAGGAGAGGCATGGAGGGGACAAAAGTTGGAGTTGAAGAGAGACAGAATATTAAAATTACATAAATAATCTTGCTCACAAAAGGTTGCTCAGTTATCATCAAGAGAGAGAATTCAATTTCATCAGCAATTTAAAGGTGACCATATATATGCTGTTTTCAGATTCATACTTGTATTTTGTGATTCTACTACAACATGTTTACATGCTTTAATGTTCTATAAACATTTTATTTTTCAATAATTTTCAATTTAAATTGACAAAGTATGAACTAGCCTATCTATCTTGATTCATAACATATTTTATATCACACTTAACTAATGATAAAATAACAAATTACAACATAAGTAATAATTAGTAAATATTAAAAATCATAATCATCATTTCATTGTTAGCTTACTTTTTTTATGCACTTGGTCAATTTTGAGATTTTGGGTCCTTTATCTTCCGTACCATGTCTTCTTTCAGACTACTGGAAAGGAAACATTTATTTTACTACACTTTGTCTATTTGTGTCGGTAGATTTCTCCTAAAATCCACAAAAGTTAACATTAGATAATGCCTCATTTGTATATTTAGACCTAACATTTCAGAAAACGTATAATACAAAAAGAAATGTCTTAACCCTCCTGTTGTCCTCGGGTCAAATTTGACCCATTTTCAGAAAGTTTCTATACCAAACTTTCAAAAGAAAGAACATGGATGGCTCCCTACAATGCTCTTTGCAAGTTTCATTAAATTTATAAAAAAAAAAAAAATGATAAAAGAACATTGAAAAAGTGACAAAAATGTCGGAAAAAAACACACAAAAATGTCAAAAGTTGCATAAAAAAACCAAAAACTTTGAAAAAAGTGACAAAAACATTGGTGAAAAAGCAATAAAAGTGTTGAAAAAGATATCCAAAACGTTGAGAAAAACAAAGTTTAAATTTTGAACCACAAAAACAAAAAGTTGCACGGTCACGGTGATATCTCTTAGTTAAATGTTTTACCCTATTCACCAGTAGTGTCTCCCATTGATTACTGACCATTCAAAAACGATGGTTATTATTATAAAGTGTTATCGTTTAGACTTAACATGCATTTTAATGTGTAGGCACATAAAAGCACAAGTGTATAATGAATTTGTAAAGCAGCGCAACTTATCAACAATATTAATTCATTAAACTTATCCTGGAAATAGCATTAGCAAAAAGAATCAATTTCTGAAATATCAACTTCACATTTTGTTTAAATCCATGTATTTAAGTTTAAAAACTCCCACCTCAGCAGAGTTTCTTTCTGATCGTGCTTCTCCTGTGTCTCCAAACTCTCTACCTGCTGTTAACTGAAATGTGATCCAAATATATCAAAATGCGTATCTGTGATGAAGGTGTGTAAAGAACAAGTGAGAGCTGGACAGCAGGTACTTTGCAATTCATATTTAATGATACTTTTATATGGTAAATTATAACATGCAAATTTATATTCAGTGTTGTTGTGCCACTGGGAGGTCAGATCTCAGGGTCAACAGCAGCACCACTTATTATTTAAATATAATCTGTGCTGCATGATCTGTACAGAGATTTTACAATGAACCACAAACACAGAGCAAATTAATACAACATTAATGTATCCAAATCAGTGCTGCAATGTGCGTTTTTATGCAGATGACACAATTTCCTATCAGTAGGTGTTTTTACTAATTCGTATTGATACTTTTTTTCAGTAAATTACAACAGCAAACAAAACAATGAAAACACAAACACAGATTAAATTATTATGATATGTATTCAATCGTTTAAAGCTATAGTGCGCCACTATTATAACTATAATATTAATGAATGTCTGTTACATTCAAGCCATTGCCAATTTAGATGATACAAAGCTAATTAAGACTATCTGCTCCGCACAACTCTCTCTGTATTTCTTAGTATGGCTATGTTTACAAAATTGCATAATCCTGCGACTACCATGCATAGAAGCTTGATTGATGTGTTTTTAATCACCGCTGAGAAAGGAAACCGCAGCGTTAAGCTTTGGAGACAATGAGGCTTGAAGGTGAAGGCATGGCTGAAAACCAGAAGAAGCGCCCACAAAATTAGTGATTGTACTGCTAAGCCGATAACCATTGTTGCGGCTTTTTCCTAGTTGAATAGCGCTAAAAAAAGACTAAGATTAAGGGATTTCCCCTTAATGCATTAGACCATGTTGGCAATGGGTTTTGTAACGGAGTAGGAGTTTTGGCTGTTTCATATAGGGTATTTCACATTGTTCCTTATGGTCTCCTAATGGGGTATGTAACATTGGTTGGGTTGAAAATGGCCTGGTTGATATTTTATTGGCCCTTATGCATCCCTGTGTTTTGGCCCTATTTGTAACAAGAGCTTTTCTTCCAAATATGGTATGCTCATGAATATTTAGATGAGCTGCGCACTGATTGGTTGAGTGAATTGCCATACGCACACATTAGAGACGCGCACTGATTGGTTGAGCAAATCGCCATACACACACATTAGAGACGCACGCTGATTGGTTGAGCGAATCCCCAATACACACACATTAGAGACGCGACAGAATCTCATATTCCAGACACTGCAATGTTTCATTACCAAATTCACTTCTGAGACTTTTTTTTGCAAGAAATCAACTATATAAAGCTCAAATATGGGCCGTTTTATGAAAATTTATGGCTAATTGCAAATTTGGTAAGACTTGTCGGACTTTAGGAGCTCCACACAGTCTGACGAGAAAGCGGCAGCCTGCTGGGCTCCGTACCCAGCGCAAAGTCACCCTTTGTGGATGCTGCACTACGGGGCTCCACGGCTGGCTGCCGGCATAACTATAATATATTTACGGTTTGAATTTTGTCATGCCACTTATATAACATCATTCCCCAATGTCTTATAAAGCTAACCGTTGTGTCCGATTTGATTTTAAGGCATTTTTATGAACGTGAGGCATCTTTGTAGGACGAGCAGCTGCTAGCTATATGTCCTATTCAATACAATGGGGAAATATCGTAGCTAGCTAGCTAGCTACACTTTCGGCATAACTATAGTATATTTACAGTTTAAAATTCCGTCACGGCATGAATGTTACAGGTTCCCCAAGGTCTTACAAAGCTTAGCTAACACTTGTCCGATTTCGGATTTCAATTGAATGCATTTTTGTGAATGTCAGAGGTCTCGTTAGGAGGAGGCTAGCTAGCTCTCATTGATGGACTCCAGCTCACCGCGGCTCTATCAATGAGACTTGCGGACAAGAGGCGTTTATTTCCCTGATTGTTTGTTTAGATAACTCAACACACATATCCATTATAAGATTAACTGGAACCTGCGGGCTGCGGTAAGAGATTGCGGGCGTAACAAGCTCGCTGACCGCGCTCTCAGTCACTCACTGGCCAGCCGGTAGCAGGAAGAGGGGAGGGAGAACAGCGAGCTGCAGGCCCTGGAGCTCTGTCAGGGCAGCAGCGTGTGGTAGTTTCAATCTAGCTCACAGCAGGCCGGGGTCTGTGACGGAGGACAGTCAGGGCGGCGATGTAGCAACACAGGCAGCACCGGCTGCTGAACTCCGACAGACAGTCGGACAAAATTTGCAATTAGCCATCCATTTTCTTAAAATGGCCCATATTTGAGCTTTACATGGTTGATTTCTCGCATAAAAAAGTTTCAGAAGTGAATTTTGTAATGGAATGGCAGAGATCTGCGTGACCTAGCTAGATTCTGACTACCTGATCTCAGGTCAGTTGTGTAGCCTATGTAAATGTTGGGGCGTGACCGTTCTCTTAATACACCCATTGGCGTGACAAAGGTACAGGTCTTGGGAGGTTGACGTCAACTTCCAGCTTTATTGAGATTCGCCCGTTTTCAGAGGCAGTTTCAAAATATGAGATTTTCACATTAAAGGGGTGTCAATGGGATTTTGAGCTTCTATGTATGTCCTATTTACCCACCGAACTGTCGTTATTCAACTATGACAGGGTAAAATCGGTTTTGCATTCTATCACTCCTTTAACGCACCTGCAAAGCATCTGAAAAAATGCTGCGCATCAAAAAAGCTGGCCGATGCCCATCTTTCTGCAAATTAATCCGTTGAATGCGACGCGACTATCCAATAGAATTAGACGAAAGTCTTTCAAACTGACCCTTTGTTGATCTGAAATGAAGACAGATTCAGCAACTGCACGGCCTATTACTCACTTAAAATGTTTTCAGAAACACGTTTCGGTGAACTATTTTCGTAAAATACAAGATTGTATTCCGAAAGAGCCACCATTATTGTCGTTTTGAAATTCGGGAGCAGCCAGACCCACGTGACGCGTTCATCCAATCAGCTGCTGGTCAAGGGCGTGGAGCCAAAGTGGATCCGCACTGTTAGAATTCCTCATTGGGGCGACAGAAACTACGCACTATAGCTTTAAAATACAGTGATGTCATACACATTATACCAAAATGTTATCTTACACAACGTTACTGATTAGTGCACACAAGATGCTAAGCTTTCCTAAAGACTGAAATAATTCCAAACTGTAAATAAAAGTCTAAGAAAAACATTTAGTCATTAACAGCTGAATTTGTATTGGTGCCAGCAATGTAGCAATTGTTAACTATGGTTCATTTAATCAGTCCTGTCAAGATTTGACAGGATTCAAATGACTCCTAAACATGGAGGTGTGTATTCAAATCCTGTCATTTAGCCCAGCACACCTGTCTCAGTGTGTGTTTGCATGGCTATGTTTTCACACCTATGACTCCAGTTTTGGATCATATTTCCCACCAAATGTTTTCTTAAGAAAACAGAAAGTCAATATTTTTGATGTCTAAGATGATCTCAGATTAATCAATGCAGAGTGCTCTCCCAATTATTTTGATTTACATTATGACAAAATAGGGGGGTCTGGGAGATCCTGTGCCAGAAAAATGTTTTTGATTTGAATCCCATTTCCTGCATTTCTAAATACATTTAATGGGACTATGGTGACACAGAATCCAGGAAATAGTTAAGTTGACCATAATGACATTATGCCAGAAGGAATAGTACTAAACTATTATATGCTTTATTGTTAAAAATAGTGGCCAATCACAGAGACTTAGAAATAAAATAATATCAAACTAATTTGAAAGTGGGGAGGGGACACAAACAGGATTTTCAAAAGTGGGGGGACATGTCCCCCCTGTCCCCAGTGGAAATTACACCCTAGCTGTGTGGGTGTTCAGAGGCTTTACATTGGTGTTTAATTACCGTTGGAATTGCAAAATGGTAATTTTACTGCTCTGTGTAAATACAGCAGAGGTAACACCAAACTGCTGGGCAGATTAAACCAGAGTCCAGACATCCCAAGCGCACACCTCTCACTGGGATTCAGCAGTGTTGAAGTGGCCATAGCCATGCTGACAAGGCACCCAACAATGCTCAACCACAGCACTCCCATTATGGCAGTGATAGTGTGGAAGGCCCTCTGCTTTGATTGGTCAACCCGCTCCCTCTCCCCGCTCACTTCCCCCGGCCCTGGACGAATCAGAACACAGAGAACAGAAAAGCTGCAGAAAGAGACAACAATGAAGGAGAAGATCAAAAGGCAGGAATATGTGATGATAGGGAAATTAGGGTAGTCCAAAGCTATCAGAGCGCTCCATCCAAAGGCCGACAGCCAAACACACCCGATGCTGATGTTTCTGATCCTGACCCCACCTGCCTGTCTCAGCCCCATGTAGGTGACGGGGTGAACAACAGCCAGGTAGCGCTCCACACAGGTCAGGAGGTGAAACAATATCTCTCCAAAGAAAGTATTGAAACAAAGACAGAATCCCGATATCATCATGCCTGCAAGTTTAAAGTAGCCACCACAAAAGAAGATTGGAGACCCAACAATTCCAATAAGCTCCATGGCTGCCATGTGGAAAGTGAAGATTTCGGAGTGGCTCGTTGTTGCAAAGGAGCACTGTTTCCGCCATCGTTGGTAACCCAAGTAGAAGATAAGGATGGAAAGAGGGAGGAGGAGGATGGATTTAGTTATTATACAGGCAGCGAGGGAAATGGATGCCTCAGAGTTGATGCAAGGGACTTTAGGATCGAGGGATGAGTTGGAGGACGAGTTGACTGACATATCTACTGTATGTTGATGGATGCCTTTCAGTTCGCTTCCTAAGGGAAGTTAGTAACAAAAAAAGTCAACCTGAGCACACTGTGTGGAGACATTTTCAAAGCTAGGCACATTTGTTTTGACATATTTTAGTTTCCAAGTCTAATTAGGGTTGAATAATCTTCCAAAACTCTACCAAACGGTTCGTTTGTCCTTTTATTGTGAAGTTAGTGAAAAGTGCTCTAAGCGATGTCACGCGTTTTTTAGGCTACAACATTTTTTGTCACATACAGTAAACCTTTCCTCACTATCTGCTAGCTGCCTGTCCCCTGAACACAAAAAAACCCTGCGGTCTCTGTAGACAGCCCAGGCTCCACAAACGGCAACAAAAACAAACTGCGCCAACCGCCGCACCACTAAACATAAAGAAACAGGTTTCCAGCCAATAACCTTTTAGCAACCAAACTTAATTTCATCCACTAGGGCTGTAGATGATATTTTAATCATAAAAAAGTTACTCCCCGAATTTGGGGAGAAATGAACAACATTGGCAGTAAAGATTACAGCTTACCCTGACTTAGCATGTAGCTACTTGTGACATTGTAAACACTGCAGTAGCCTAAAGGCGCTGACACGCCAACCTGATTATCGGCCATCGGACAGTCTGGCGAGGTCAGTGACTCGAGTCTGTTTGGTGTGTTCCGTCGTCAGTCGGAGGAGCCGTCGGCTTTAATTTTGGAGGCGGGCAGTCGGACTCAATGACCAATCTGATTGGTGGAGCGCTAACCCGGAAATGACGAGCGGGATGAGCCTGACAAACGGCTCTCAAAATCTGACAAAAATCTGACAAAAATCTTTTAAACTGACCTTTGTCGATCTGAAATGAAGACAGATTCAGCAACTGCACGGCCTATTTCTCGCTTAAAATGTTTTCAGAAACACGTTTTGGTGAACTATTTTGGTAAAATACGAGATCGTATGCCGAACCAGCCGCCATTATGGTCTGGGTTTGAAATTCGGGAGAAGCCAGACCCAAGTGACGCATTTGTTCAATCAGCTGCCGGTTTTAAGTTTTTGGGCAACAATACAGATTAGCGCCTCCGGCTGTTATGGAGATGTATTACGTCTTGCACATGCGCAGAACGTACGCTCAAGTTGGCATCGCTTCGATGTGTTCCGAGGCACTTTTTTGACCAACTTGGGGAGGCAGTCACCTTTTCTGCCGACGGTTGGCCGTCAGGTTGGTGTGTCAGAGCCTTAAAACAACACTGCAGTAGCCTGCCGGAAACGGATGACCGATCCTAGGACATCGAGAGTAGAAAACCCCCAATGAGTAAATGAATGATTTGTCAAGTAATACAAATGTATAACATTTATAACAACCATCATAAATAACTAGTTATTTTGTTTACTAATTATTAGTAATGTTATAATTTGTTATTTTAACAGTTAATTGTTGCACACATCATAATGTTTTATATATTATATTAAGTAATTGTTAATGATTACCAAATAATTTGTAAACCATCAATAAACATTATTTGGAAAGCTCTTTTCACTGCACAAATAATCAAATGATTATCTCTTTTATAGATAGACCAAAAAAGATTTAATGGAGACAATTATTTAAATTCTTGATTCATAAAATATTTTATATCACACTTAACTAATGATAAAATAAAAATGACAACATAACATGTTTCATTGTTTAACAATAATATAATTATTAACTTACTTATTTTATGCACTTGGTAAATTTTGAGATTTTGGGTCCTTTATCTTCCATACCATGTCTTCTTTCAGACTAGTGGAAAGGAAACATTTATTTTACTTCACTTTGTCTATTTGTGTCTGTAGATTTATCCTAAAATCAACAAAAGTTAACATTAGATAATGCCTCATTTGTATATTTAAACATAATATTTCAGAAAATGTGTAATACAAAAATAAATTGTCTTAATGTAAGTAATCAACTGGGGAAGTTTCACGGTGATATCTGTTAGTTAAATGTTTTACCCTATTCACCAATAGTGTCTCCCCTTGATTATCAACTGACCATTCAAAAACGATGGTTATTATTATAAAGTGTTACCGTTTAGACTTAACATGCATTTTAATGTGTAGGCACATAAAAGCACAAGTGTGTGATGAGTTTGCAAAGCAGCACAACTTATCCTGGAAATAACGTTAGCAAAGAGAATCAATTTCTGAAATACCAACTTCACATTTTGTTTAAATCCATGTTTTTAAGTTTAAAAACTCCCACCTCAGCAGAGTTTCTTTCTGATCGTCCTCCTGCGTTTCCAAACTCTCTACCTGCTGTTAACTGAAATGTGATCAAAATATATCTAAATGTGTATCTGTGATGAAGGTGTGTAAAGAACAAGTGAGAGCTGGACAGCAGGTACTTTGCAATTCATATTAAATGATACTTTTATGCGGTAAATTACATGCAAATTTATATTCCGTGTTGTTGTGCCATTGGTAGGTCAGATCTCAGGGTCAACAGCAGCACCACTTATTATTTGAATATAGTCTGTGCTACTTGATCTGTACAGAGATTGTACAACAAACCACAAACAGAGCAAATTAATACAACATTAATGTATCCAAATCAGTGCTGCAATGTGCGTTTTTATGCAGATGACACAATTTCCTATCAGTAGCTGTTGTTAGTAATTCATATTAATTGATACGTTTTTCAGTAAATTACAACAGCCAACAAAACAATGAAAACATGAACACAGATTAAATTATTATGACATCTATTCAATCGTTTAAAGCTATAGTGCGCCACTATTATAACTATAATATTAATGAATGTCTGTTACATTCAAGCCATTGCCAATTTAGATGATACAAAGCTAATTAAGACTATATGCTCCACACAAATCTCTCTGTATTTCTTAGTATGGCTATATTTACAAAATGGCAAAATCCTGCGACTACCATGCATAGAAGCTTGATTGATGTGTTTTTAGTCACCGCTGAGAAAGGAAATTCACAGTTGCAGTAAACAATACATCCACAGAGTCACATTTACATTTTTCTATCCCAGCCATCCCAGAGACCCTTACATCTTAATAACAACAGGTTAATGATTTGATGGGGTGGGAGTGGTGTGCATCACAGTAGGCTTGAGCCATGTGGATGCTACGACAGTGGTGTTGTCATTACTTCAAATTCCTTATGGGACAGAAATTATGCACTATAGCTTTAAAATACAGTGATGTCATACACATTATACCAAAATGTTGTTATCTTATGCAACAAGGTTACTGATAAGTGCACACAGAAGATAAAATATTAAACATTCTAAGCTTTCCTAAAGACCAAAATCAATTCCAAATTGTAAATAAAAAACTAAGAAAAACATTTAGTCATTAACAGCTGAATTTGTATTGGTGCCAGCAATGTAGCAATTGTTAACTATGGTTCATTTAATCAGTCCTGTCAAGATTTGACAGGATTCAAATGACTCCTAAACACGGAGGTATGTATTCAAATCTAATCCTGTCATTTAGCCCAGCACACCTGTCTCGATGTGTTTGCATGGCTGTTTGAATCACACTTATGACTCCAGTTTTTGATCATATTTCCCACCAAATGTTCTCTTAAGAACACAGAAAGCCAATATTTTTGTTGTATTAAGACGATCCGAGATTAATCAATACAGAGTGCTCTCCCAATTATTTTTATTTACATTATGCCAACAAATGTTTAGATATTTTTCTGATCGCAATAAGAAAACAGTAGAAACATAAGTAACAGTATGCTAGTGGTGTCTGAGTGTTGACTAAAATGGGTCACTGGTCAGATTGAAAAATGGTATGCTAAGGAAATTACCATTAAGTCAGGGACAAATGACATCTGGTAGAAAAGATTTATGAACTTATAAATTTCCATCAAAGCTCCGGCCCACCTTCAACCAGAGCAGAGGTCTAATTAGCCAGAATAACTGAAATCACCTGTGTGGGTGTTCAGAGGCTTTACGCTCATGTTTAATTACTGTTGGAATTGCAAAATGGTAATTTTCCTGCTCTGTGCAAAAACAGCAGAGGTAACACCAAACTGCTGGGCAGATTAAACCAGAGTCCAGACATCCTGAGCGCACACCTCTCACTGGGATTCAGCAGTGTTGAAGTGGCCATAGCCATGCTGACAAGGCACCCAACAATGCTCAACCACAGCACTCCCATTATGGCAGTGATAGTGTGGAAGGCCCTGTGCTTTGATTGGTCAACCCGCTCCCTTTGCCCGCCCACTTCCCCGGGCCCTGGACGAATCAGAACACAGAGAACAGAAAAGCTGCAGAAAGAGATGACAATGAAGGAGAAGATCAAAAGGCAGGAATATGGGATGATAGGTAACTTAGGGTAGTCCAAAGTTGCCACAGGGCTCCATCCAAAGGCCGACAGCCAAACACACCCGATGCTGATGTTTCTGATCCTGACCCCAACTGCCTGTCTCAGCCCCATGTAGGTGACGGGGTGAACAACAGCCAGGTAGCGCTCCACACAGGTCAGGAGGTGAAACAATGTCTCTCCAAAGAAAGTATTCGTAGAAAGACAGAAACCCGCTATCTTCATGCCTGTAAGTTTAAAGTAGCCACCACAAAAAAAGAACAGAGACCCAAAAATTCCAATAAGCTCCATGGCTGCCATGTGGAAAGTGAAGATTTCGGAGTGGCTCGTTGTTGCAAAGGAGCGCTGTTTCCGCCATCGTTGGTAACCCAAGTAGAAGATAAGGATGGAGAGAGGGAGGAGGAGGATGGATTTAGTTATTATACAGGCAGAGAGGGAAATGGATGCCTCAGAGTTGATGCAAGGGACTTTAGGATCGAGGGATGAGTTGGAGGACGAGTTGACTGACATATCTACTGTATGTTGATGGATGCCTTTCAGTTCGCCTCCTAAGGGAAGTTAGTAACAAAAAAAGTCAATTTGAGCACACTGTGTGGAGACATTTTCAAAGCTAGGCACATTTGTTTTGACATATTTTAGTTTCCAAGTCTAAGTGATGTCATGCATTTTTTAGGCTACAACATTTTTTGTCACATAGACAGCCCAGGCTCCACAAACGGCAACAAAAAAACAAACTGTACCAACCTGCACCACCAAACATAACAAACGGGGTTCCAGCCAATAACCGACAAGAAGGATTTGGGGGTGGGAGTTAATACGCGTGCACATGAAGGGGGTGTGGGGAGTGGAGGAGAGAGAAGCGTGAAGAGGGAAGTTAGCTAGAGTTAGCCGTTTTGTTTGACAATACTTCAAACATCAACAAGAAGTGACGTCACCCAACATCGCTTAGAGCACCTTGAAGCAAAGTTAATGTAAATAAAATTGAGTATTTGTTACAAAAAAACATTTTGATTAGTCCTTAATATGATACATGCAATATTATTCTATCAGGGTGTCATTTTAAAGTTAGGAGTTTCTACTTTTTAGCCATACCAAGCATGACATGTCATGTTTTGATCACAATCCTGAAAGCTGAAGATCTAATGTTTATAAAACAGTGCATTTTATCTTCTGTAAATAAGACACTCATTCAACTGAAGAAAATTACAAAATAATTTTCTCATGCTAGTATATAGACAGATAAGAGTATTAAACCACCTGTTAAAAGGCACCAGAATACAATATAAATCTACTCCATTGGGACCCTCAGAACCCCCCACCCCCAACACACTCTTTTTCAATGTCTTCTACGCTAGTTTATTTTGATTATTCTGGAAAGACCTTATTTGTTTGTCCACATAGGGGAAAAAGAACAAGTCAACAAAAACTTTGGAGATAAAAACAGATGATAAATTGTTGGAATAAAAATAAATATTAGTAAGTAGCCCCTGAAGGGACATTTCTCTACACCAGAAAGTATCTCATGCTCACAAGAACTTTTTTTATCTTCATATATGGAGTCTCTAAAGGGGACTCAAAGATTTATTTTGTCTTGTGAATACGAGATATTTTCTGGTGCGCACAAGATACTTAGTATATCGTGCTCATAAGAAGCCATCAAAGGCTAGCGGGGTAAGAGTGGTTAACCCGGTACTGACAAAGTACTGCCAATGTTATGGGTCTAAAGTTAATCTTTAAAGTAACATTTTGTTGCGTTTTAAGGAAGATGAATACCTCTTCCTTGATAGCCATTCTGACTCCTACTCAGGTTTTCTCATGAGCACAAAATACTTTCTCCCAAAAAATAATCCCCATGTCCCTTTAGGGGACTCTGTATGTATGAGTAAAACAAACCGTTAGAACTAAATCAATGGCTTTAAAGAGGCTAAAAAGATCCATACAGCTACACAGTTACTGATGATTATCTTTGGCTTCCCCATTGCAACAACCCCTCTCATATTACATGATAAATATTTTAGATAATGGAACATTTATGAAAAAAAGTGCTCACGCAAAAATACGTTCATGTGACAAACTGTATTGTAATGTAAAGAGATGTTTTTTGTAAAGTATCAGGACAGGCAGCTCAGTCTCCTACGGTAAAATTTCATATTGTGGGACTTTCTGCCTCGTAAAGCAAAGACAGAATCATACAAATGGTAATTAACTGTTGGATAACTGTTCAAAATGAATTGATATTAGTATTTGAATACAACATATTATTATTAAAGGGCACCCACCTCAGCAGTTGGTTTTAGATCGTCCTTTTCCTGCGTCTTCAAACTCACTGACTGCTTTTCACTGGTAAGGGGTCCAAATACGTAATAAGTGTGTTTGTGTGTGTGTGTGTGTGTGTGTGTGTGTGTGTGCGTGTGTGTGTTTGCGTGTGTCTTTGTGTGAAGAACAGGTGAGTGTTTTGCATTTAAGAACTGATGCAGATTTTTTTACTTTACGGTCAATTAAAGCAGGCAAATATCCTGCTCTCGTGCTCCAAAGGATCTCCGGCTCGGCTGCAGAAAAGCATCGCTGGGGATCCAGCGCCTTGCTCAAGGACACGTCAGCAGTTGGAGATTGTTGCCAACAAAAGACTGAATTGTGGGCTCAAAACAGGATAACGGCAGCAGCTGCAACCATAATCCCGGTGTCATCACAATCCAAGGAAATCTATGACAACAGCACAGTAATGTGTAGATAAATTCAGATTTGCAGTGCATGTGTGAAAGTGGCTAGAGAAGACTATAAGACAAGATCTGATGTGATATAGAACACCAGTAAACCCCTACGACATGTTTGCTTTTCATATGTAACGAAGATGATCATCAGCCCTGCAGTGCTCTTGAGCCAAACCCTACGTTTGTAGCAGTCAGTGCCTGAACTGGACTGCCAATCTCACAGTAGAATCCTCACAGTGTCTGGAAATGTGGTTATAAAACAAAAGGATGATTCCATTCAGGCTATATAGGGGTGCTAATTTACAGATTTTGCATAGAATTGTTTGGTTTTTCCCCTAATAAATCATGATATATTACCTATTTTGATATACATATCAGCCTATTAATAATAATGTCAATAACAATTGGAATTAGAGGTACTCATGTGGACAAACATCTGAGGTGCTGGTACTCTTTAGCCTACTGGTAAGTACTGGCCCATTTCAGGCACTGGGAGCAGTGGTGCTAGACCAGACCCTCCCTGCACTTGTGGTAAAACAACATCATTAAGAAAATGTGCCTGCTCTGACTTACCGCTGCCATCTGCCATTTTAACACATTAAACACACAAACACACAAACACAGATACAGACAGACAGACACACACACTGCTGCCAATCTCCCGCTCCTATTGTACCCAAACTCGCAAACAAGACATAGAGGTACTTGAACTTATTTACTTAATCATTCATAAACTGGAGTAGCCTGGTTGACACCAGGCCCTTTTCAGCAGTAACTGAGAGTGGGTCTGGGCAAGCTTCATTCACAACCCATTTACAAAGGCTTGAATGGGCTCTTGGCCAGACGGACTTGCACAGCAAATCTAAAATTTGCCAGAAGTTCATCAGGGTTTTCCCAGGCTAAAACTGGAGTAATATAGGCTTTTGTTTTCTACCAAAAATGTTTTGTGCTGTTCAGGGGGTACTTTGTTTTAAAAATATTTCAAAGGGGGGTACATCCTTGAATAAATTTTGAGAACCACCTTACTAGATTGCTACCAGTGGTGCTGTTCTACAGCTGACACTGTTCCCTGAAAGGATAATTTGACAGGCAAATTTGCCTACTTTGATTTATAGTCGAGAGTCAGGGCGTCCTCCACCGAAGTTAGAGTTAAACTTTTCTGGTCCAACCCCCTTTTTCTACTTTTCTCCTTTAGTTATATACAAACAATTTAATTATTCACTGATTTATACATGTGTACCTACACATATATGTATCTATACCTACTTACAGGCACATGCATACCCGTGTACACATAAACACATACATATACACATTATATTTTTCTTTTCCCACTATCACTTACCAGTGTCCATGTCTGTGTCTGTCAGTCATATCAAACCGACTAATAACCCATCCAAGCCAGACATAATATGTAACCCCAAGAACTAATCAGTCAGTACACAATACAATCACTTTGAGTCCTTCTCATACCCATTCAATATATTCAATGTAAAAAGTCTCTTGAAATTGCTTATTATTGTACATGATATAATCTCTTCACTGCAGCTGTTCCATAAATTTACTCTTTGGATTGTAATGCAGTGATATTTACCATTTTTTCTTATAAGTTACTTTTTTATAATATTTTTTATTGATTCACAGTTGCAGTAAGCAATACATCCACAGAGTCACATTTAAATTTTTCTATCCGACCCATCCCATAAGGGTCTCTTACATCTTAATAACAACAGGTTAATGATTTGATGGGGTGGGAGTGGTGTGCATCACAGTAGGCTTGAGCCATGTGGATGCTACGACAGTGTTGTTGTCATTACTTAGAATTCCTTATGGGACAGAAACTATGCACTATAGCTTTAAAATACAGTGATGTCATACACATTATACCATAATGTTATCTTACACAACAATGTTACTGATTAGTGCACACATAAGATAAAATATTAAACATTCTAAGCTTTCCTAAAGACTGAAATCAATTCCAAACTGTAAATAAAAAAAAACATTTAGTCATTAACAGCTGAATTTATATTGGTGCCAACAATGTAGCAATTGTTAACTATGGTTCATTTAATCAGCCCTGTCAAGATTTGACAGGATTCAAATGACTCCTAAACACGGAGGCGTGTATTCAAATCTAATCCTGTCATTTAGCCCGAGCACACCTGTCTCGATGTGTGTTTGCATCAGGCTTGTGCACAATTCAGAATTGAATTGAGAATGATTCCTAAATTCCAATTCAATTCTTGAATTTGAATTTAATTTGAATTGATGTCAAAAACAGGATCTAGAATTACAATTCAAATTTGAATTATAGGAAGCAGAATTGCAATTCAATTAAAAATTCAAAGAAATTCCTATACATAATTTAAGTGAAGTGTTTAATAATTAAGCTTTACAATATATGTCAGATATGATTGCATTACATATTCTATAATTGATATTAGTTTGAACTACTTGTACGATTACATTTTCAGGAAATATTTTCCCCCAGCAGTGAATGTTAAATTTTATGCGATGAAATTGTGGGAACTAGCAAAAAATGCAGTTTGATGAAACAGAGAAGAAAAAGTGATTCCCCCCAACACCCTGCTTTTTTTAAACTTAATTTCGAAAAGTAGTTTACAGATATTCAGTCATTGCAATAAATAAAGAAATAAGATAAAACAATATATACAAATAATATAATAGTAAAGTAAAAATAAAAGTAATAGTCTAAACAGAGGGAAATAAAAGATACAAAAGAGACAGACTTTCAAAAATCGTTAATAATATATAATAATATAATATATATATAATAATAATATAATAATATAGACAGCAGGAGCACTTAAAGAAATGTGAGTAGACATCAAATATTAAGATAGCTTTCTTATTGGATACCAGCTTAAGAGACTCAAAGTACATGTCAAATTCAACCTCCAACACCTTGCAACACTCCTTAATTACGTCACTTCATAACGTTCCCATGGCAACAGCAGAATTGCAATTCAATTAAAAATTCAAAGAAATTCATATACATAATTTAAGTGAAGTGTTTAATAATTAAGCTTTACAATATATGTCAGATATGATTGCATTACATATTCTATAATTGATATTAGTTTGAACTACTTGTACAGATTACATTTTCAGGAAATATCTTCCCCCAGCAGTGAATGTTAAAAGCTCTAGTCTCAGAACAAATAATTCAGTTTTAATTATTGTAATTTTGTGGAATATGATGGAACATGAATCCATTTCCCAGAATGCTTTGCCAAATTGCCAAACAATTTGAGGTGGACATTTGTTTGAAAGCTTCTTTTCTACACAATTTGATGGTCAACACTGGACTTTTTAAGTTTCAGAAGTCCCTTACAACTTCACATTATAAATGTTTATAGATTTGACACCTGTAATAACAGTGACATGGAAAATATTAGCAGGCCTAAAAGGTCATCTGTACTAGTTCATTTTGAAGAACCAGTTCCAACAAGAACACCTGGAAACCACAGAGCCATATGCAAGCACTACAGTGCTCCAGTCTGTGGCTCAATCAAGGCTGCTTCACATTTCAAAAGGCATCTACAAGTAAGTTAACAGACAGAAGCTACAAAAGCTCCGGCCCACCTTCAACCAGAGCAGAGGTCTAATTAGCCAGAATAACTGAAATCACCTGTGTGGGTGTTCAGAGGCTTTAAGTTCATGTTTAATTACTGTTGGAATTGCAAAATGGTAATTTTCCTGCTCTGTGTAAATACAGCAGAGGTAACACCAAACTGCTGGGCAGATTAAACCAGAGTCCAGACATCCCAAGTGCACACCTCTCACTGGGATTCAGCAGTGTTGAAGTGGCCAGCACGATGGTAACAAGGCACCCAACAATGCTCAACCACAGCACTCCCATTATGGCAGTGATAGTGTGGAAGGCCCTCTGCTTTGATTGGTCAACCCGCTCCCTCTCCCCGCCCACTTCCCCCGGCCCTGGACGAATCAGAACACAGAGAACAGAAAAGCTACAGAAAGAGACGACAATGAAGGAGAAGATCAAAATGCAGGAATATGTGAATGTAGGTAAATTAGGGTAGTCCAAAGTTGCCACAGCGCTCACTCCAAAGGCCGACAGCCAAACACACCCGATGCTGATGTTTCTGATCCTGACCCCACCTGCCTGTCTCAGCCCCATGTAGGTGACGGGGTGAACAACAGCCAGGTAGCGCTCCACACAGGTCAGGAGGTGAAACAATATCTCTCCAAAGAAAGTATTGATACAAAGACTGAAACTCACTTTCATCATGCCTGCAAGTTTAAAGTAGCTGCCACAAAAGAAGATTGGAGACCCAAAAATTCCAATAAGCTCCATGGCTGCCATGTGGAAAGTGAAGATTTCGGAGTGGCTCGTTGTTGCAAAGGAGCGCTGTTTCCGCCATCGTTGGTAACCCAAGTAGTAGATAATGATGGAGAGAGGGAGGAGGAGGATGGATTTAGTTATTATACAGGCAGAGAGGGAAATGGATGCATCAGAGTTGATGCAAGGGACTTTAGGATTGAGGGAGGAGTTGGAGGACGAGTTGACTGACATATCTACTGTATGTTGATGGATGCCTTTCAGTTCGCCTCCTAAGGGAAGTTAGTAACAAAAAAGTCAATCTGAGCACACTGTGTGGAGACATTTTCAATGTTAGGCACATTTGTTTCGACATTTTTAGTTTCCAAGTCTAATTAGGGTTGAATAATCTTACAAATCTCTACCAAACGGATCGTTTGTCATTTCATGGTGAAGTTAGGGAAGCAAAGTTATTGTTAATAAAATTGATTATTTGTTACAAAAAAACCATTTTGACTAGTCCTTGTTAATATGACACATTCAATATTATTCTATCATAGTTTCATTTTAAAGTTAGGACTTTCTAGTTATTAGCGATACCAAGCATGACATGTCATGTTTTGATCACAATCTGGACAACAACAATTGTTAATATACTTCCTAATAAGACATAGTTTCAACAACATACAATTGATTAATGTATTCTGAAAGCTGAAGACTAAGGGCCCTATTTTAGTCCTTCCAGAAAAACGCGGATTATGCGGCACGTTTTCTTAAAAAATGCGATGGAATATTTGGGATATTTATGCAATTTTATGCGATGAAATTGCAGGAATTTGCTAAAAATGCGGTTTGATGAAAAAGAGAAGAAAAAGTGATTCCCCCAACACCCTGCTTTTTTTAAACTTAATTTCCAAAAGTAGTTTACAGATATTCAGTCATTGCAATAAATAAAGAAATAAGATAAAACAATATATACTGTACAAATAATATAATATTAAAGTAAACAGAGGGAAATAAAAGATACAAAAGAGACAGACTTTCAAAAATCGTTAATAATATATAATAACATAATATATATATATAATGATAATAATAATATAATAATAT
The DNA here is from genome assembly GCF_010015445.1 of Perca fluviatilis. NCBI lineage: Eukaryota > Metazoa > Chordata > Actinopteri > Perciformes > Percidae > Perca > Perca fluviatilis. Next base: position 38,979,365 of record NC_053125.1, read on the forward strand.
AGACAGCAGGAGCACTTAAACAAAGAGATTTGAGTAGACATCAGATATTAAGATATCTGATGCGCTTTCTTATTGGATACCAACTTAAGAGACTCAGAGTACAGCATGTCATATTCAACCTCCAACACCTTGCAACACTCCTTAATTACGTCACTTCATAACGTTCCCATGGCAACAGCCGAATTGCAATTCAATTAAAATGATGATGTTCACGTCGCGTAATTACGTCACTTCATAACGTTCCCATGGCAACAGGAGAAAATGGCTGCTCTTGTGTGAAGTAAACACAACATTTTTTTAACTTTCTGCTAAGATATATTATGTGACTCTTTTGCAACGAAAATGCGGGGATTATGAAATCACGCAAGCACCGCATATTTTGCGCGGAAATCGGCAATTTATGCGGCGAAACTGCGCCATATTTGAAAAAATGCGGCCCCCCGCATGTGTCAGGGTCCCACCGGCTCCAGCACACACTCCTCCTACTGATCCATACTCCTCGTCTCTCACGCAGCTCAGTCGCTCCCAGTCCCCTCAGTACTGATTACACACACCTGCACCTCATCAAGCCTCATCCTCAGTTCACCACCTGCAGCTAATCAACAACCACCTACATAAGCAGCACATCCACACACACTCATTGTCTAGTCTCATGTCTACATGACACTCTGACTCACACACGTTATGCCTACTCTCTCCAAGTTTGCTTTACCAGTGCTTCGTCTCCTGTTGGCTGCCGCTGATCTAAACCTGCCTGCTCAGCTACCAGATTCCTGCCTGTTGCTTCCTGCTCGTTGTTGGATCATTGTAAATAAAGATCTGCTCATCACTCCAGTCTGTCTCCTGGTCGTTCGTGACAGAAGACTAGACCAAGATGCAAGATCCAACAGAACCCGCGGGGAATCCTGTTCTCGATCCATTCACGGAGCTCGTACAGGCGGTTCGTCAATCTCTCCTGCCCTCTCCGCCTGCTATTCCGCCCACCGTGCCTGACGATCTCCTGCGCTCTGCACAGAGACATTTGCTTTCCGCAAACACCGGCTTTCCGGCTACAGCTGCTGCGCCGGCCGGAGTCCCATCGCCCGACCAGCGACATTCACTGGAGAGGCGGAGGATTGCAGTGGATTTCTGCTCCAGGTGTCTCTGTATTTTCAGATGCAAGCCCACCTGTTCAACAACGACACGGCCCGAGTGGCCTTTGTGATCTCCCTGCTGTCAGGCCGTGCTCTCCAGTGGGCCCAGTCATTATGGAACTCTAACTCCCGGTTGGTTACATCTTTGTCAGCTTTCATTCAACACTTCAAGGAAGTTTTCGGGCAGGTGGCGGCTGACCTTACTGTGCATGATCAACTTTACCGGCTTCGCCAGGGAGGCTCGTCTGTGAGTACGTATGCTCTCCAGTTTCGTACTCTAGCGGCTGCTAGTGGTTGGAACGAGACAGCCCTCATAACGGCATTCAGACATGGTCTCCACCCAGATGTTACGTCAGCTAGTGGTGGTGTATGATGACACCATGGGACTGGAAAACCTCACACAAAAGACTGTGCGTGTGGCTCAACGCTTGTCTGCCTGTGAACCCTCTGCCACGGCTGTTTCCTCTCCTCCCCGGTGTCACCTAGCAGTGTTCCAGCTACTGAACCTATGCAAGTCGATTCGACTCGCCTGTCACCTGCTGGCGTCAGCGCCGCCTAGGAGCTCAGGCTCTGCCTGTACTGTGGAGGGGACAAGCACTTCATCAGAGACTGCCCCTATGCGTCCCCAGCGCCCAGCGGTGAGTGTCGATCAACTACCCCTAGAATCGAGACTCTGATTCGCACTCCTGTACAAGTATTAACTACCCGTCTCTGTGTCCAGCGCATGCCCTCATCGACTCAGGCTCAGCGGGAATTTCATCTCCATTCCCCTCCTCCAGACGTTAGGGGTCAACAGACGTCGGATTCCGCAGGATTTGGAAATTACACACCATCCAAGGCAAGCCGCTAGGAAGGTCGGATTACGCCATGTTTCCCCTACACTGGACGCTCCGGGTAGGCAGTTTGCACTCAGAAAGACTCACCTTCATGGTACTGGAAGACTCCACAGCCGAAATCATCCTGGGAAGACCATGGCTAGTACAGCATCAACCTATCATCGACTGGACGACTGGAGAGGTTCTACGATGGGGAGAGGACTGTATTCATGCATGCGTCACACCGCTCCAGAAGTCATCACCTCCCAAACCTCCTTCTACATCCACAAGCAATGAACCCCGGTTTCCCGTCTGTTCCACTACTATCGAGAGCCCCGACGTTCTTCATCAAGTGGACCTTCCCGTTGTTTACAAGGACTTTGAGGACGTGTTTAGTAAACAACTGGCCACGAAGCTGCCTCCACATCGACCCTGGGACTGTGCTGTTGACCTGAACCCCGGAGCCATCATCCCTAAGGGACGGGTCTATCCCCTCTCAATCCCAGAACAGAAAGCCATGGAGGAATATGTGAAGGAGGCCCTACAGCAACAGTTCATCCGCCCATCCACCTCTCCTGCCGCTTCCAGTTTCTTTTTTGTGGCCAAAAAGGATGGAGGTTTAAGACCATGCATTGACTATAGATCCCTTAACTCCCAAACCATAAAGTTCAGATATCCTCTTCCTCTGGTTCCAGCGGCCCTGGAGCAGCTGCGGGGAGCCCGCATCTTCACTAAGTTGGATTTAAGAAGCGCCTACAACCTGATCCGCATCCGTCGAGGCGACGAATGGAAGACAGCCTTTGTCACTCCCTCTGGACACTACGAGTATCAGGTCATGCCTTTCGGACTGGCTAATGCTCCTGCTGTATTCCAGGGATTCATGAACGAGGTTCTCCGGGAATTCCTCAACCCGCTTCGTGGTCTACATTGATGACATCCTCATCTATTCCTCTTCACTCTCTGAACACCAACTACCACGTCCGTCAAGTGCTGAAGAAGCTCCAGAGAACGACCTGTATCTGAAGCTGGAGAAATGTGAGTTCCACACCCCATCTGTGCAGTTTCTGGGTTACGTCATTAACCAACGAGGTCAGATGGACCAAAGAAAGTGGACACCATTGCGTCATTGGCCTCTTCCCTCCACCATCAAGGACCTCCAGCGGTTTTCTGGGATTTGCCAACTTTTTATAGGCGCTTCATCCTCGGCTACAGTACCATCAGTGCTCCTCTGACGTCGGCCCTCAAAGGGCAGGCCAAGTCCCTGTCCCTGACTCAGGAGGCCATCACTGCCTTTGCTCGTCTCAAGGATGCCTTCATAACCGCTCCCATCCTGGCTCATCCTAACCCGGACCTGCCCTTTGTTGTTGAGGTTGATCGTCCTCCACTGGGGCAGGAGCAGTACTGTCGCAGCGACAGGAACACCTCCCAGACTCCATCCCTGTGCTTTCTTCTCCAAGAAGCTTTCTCTGCCGAACAGAATTACGACATCGAACGCCGGAACTACTGGCCATCAAACTGGCCCTTGAGGAGTGGAGACATTGGTTAGAGGGAGCTAATCACCAGTTCGAGGTTATAACAGATCATCGCAACCTGGAATACATCAGAGAGGCAAGGCGATTGAACCCTCGCCAGGCCCGTTGGGCTCTCTTCTTCACTTCGCTTTGACTTCCACATCACCTATAGACCAGGCAGCAAGAATGGCAAGGCTGATGCCCTCTCGTCTCCATCAATCAGCTGTTGAGGATCTCCAACCTGAACCCATCATACCCCGGCCTTGATCGTAAATCCTATTGTCTGGGATATCGACGAGCAGATGCACCGCAAACCTTCACCTTCCCGCTCCGCGGGAGGTCCCGAAGGGGTGGTCTTCGTTCCTCCTCAGTTCCGTACTAGCCTGCTGGATTCAGCCCACACCGTTCGGGTTCGGGACTATCCGGGCAAAGCGTACCCTCTCCCTCCTTCGCCAACGGTACTGGTGGCCCACCATCTCACAGGATGTGTCCCGTTATGTTTCCAGCTGTTCGGTTTGTGCCATAACCAACACCCCCAGAAATCTCCCAGAAGGCAAGCTCATGCCCCTTCCTGTTCCTCGACGCCCATGGTCCCACTTAGGGATAGACTTCATGACTGACCTTCCTTTATCCGATGGCCACACCTGCATCCTGGTAGCAGTGGACAGGTTCTCAAAGGGGGTTAGGTCGCGGTTCCTCTACCCAGGCTTCCCAATGCCCTCAAAGCGGCAGAAGCACTAATTTGTCATGTGTTCAGGAACTCGGCATTCCAGAGGACATCGTCTCCGGACAGAGGACCTCAGTTCATCTCCAGAGTTTGGCACGCCTTCTTCAGGCTCTTGGGTGTGACAGTCAGTCTATCGTCAGGATATCACCCTCAGACAAACGGACAAACTGAAAGGAAGATCCAAGAAATAGGACGTCATCTCAGGACCTACTGCCACCAGAACCAGGACAGTTGGAGCCGTTTCCTCCCCTGGGCGGAATATGCCCAGAATTCCCTTCGTCAAACCACCACAGGACTCACCCCCTTCCAATGCATCCTGGGTTATCAACCCCCGCTTTTCCCTTGGTCGGGTGAGCCGTCAGAGGTGCCTGCCGTTAACCACTGGTTCCAGAGCAGTGAGAGGGTATGGGATGCAGCTCACGTACAGCTCCAACAAGCTGTCCACAGGCACAAGGAACATGCAGATCGACGTCGGTCCGACACCCCACAGTACCATCCCGGCCAGAAAGTGTGGCTGTCCACTCGGGACCTTCGTCTCCGCCTTCCTTGCCGAAAACTCAGCCCACGCTACATTGGGCCTTTCACCATACAGAGACAGATAAATGACGTCACCTACAGGCTATCCCTTCCTTCTCAGTACAGAATCTCTCCTTCATTTCATGTCTCCCTATTGAAACCCTTTATTGACCCTGTCTCTCCTCCTCCCACAGACCCTGACACCGTGATGCCTCCTCCTCCCGTCCCTGTCGAAGATGACGCCATCTACAGGGTCCGTCACATCTTGGATTCACGGCCGGCCGGTGCGTCTCAGTATCTGGTTGACTGGGAGGACTACGGTCCCCGGAGGCGGTCGTGGGTGCCTCGGGCTGACATTCTGGACCCTGCTCTCCTCGACCAGTTCCATGCCGATCGCCCGATCGTCCGCCCCTCGGGTCGGGGCAAGCCTCGTCGCCCGTGTTAAGCCCCTCTTCTCAGCCCGTCGGGAGCCGCCTTGGGAGGAGGGTACTGTCAAGGGTCCCACCGGCTCCCGCACACACCTCCTCCTACTGATCCATACTCCTCGTTCTCTACGCAGCTCAGTCCGCTCCCAGTCCCCTCAGTACTGATTACACACACCTGCACCTCATCAAGCCTCATCCTCAGTTCACCACCTGCAGCTAATCAACAACCACCTACATAAGCAGCACATCCACACACACTCATTGTCTAGTCTCATGTCTACACGACACTCCTGACTCACACCGCGTTATGCCTACTCTCTCTCCAAGTTTGCCTTACCAGTGCTTCGTCTCCTGTTGGCTGCCGCTGATCTAAACCTGCCTGCTCAGCTACCAGATTCCTGCCTGTTGCTTCCTGCTCGTTGTTGGATCATTGTAAATAAAGATCTGCTCATCACTCCAGTCTGTCTCCTGGTCGTTCGTGACAGCATGAATATGCGGACTTTGGCTGATTATGCATTGAATTATGCGATCGCATAATCGCGTTTTTCTGGAGGGACTGTTATTTTAACGATCTAAGTGCACATCGTGAAGCACCTGGCGCAAGTTCGTTTAGGGTGTGTCCAAATCCACTTTTGCAAGTTTGACGTCGTAAAAAAGTGTCCACGCCGGGCGCCTGGTTCTAAAGGGTTGTACTTAGTGTCTTCATTAATCAGAGGTGTGTTTTGGGCGTAATATGCAATCAACAAATCAGAGATCATCTCCCATTCCCTTTAAAAGCCAGGCGCGTTTGTACCTTGGAGCATTGTTGTTATGATGGAGGATTTGCACCGTAATATTTTTATTTGTAATCTTTTGCATGTGTGTGTGCTGCTGTGCGTCCCTGTGTGTGTAACAAGCATAGTGTGTGCCCGCTGTGCACGAGCCTTGGCGCATTTTACTAATGTGCTGTTAAAATAACAATGAAATGCTGCGTTATTGACTTTAGACCAGGTTTTTGTTGGTCAATGGCACGATCACTTTGCGCTGCCTTAAGATAACAATACTCCCAGAATGCACCTGAACACACCTCTCTGTAAGACCAGCACGCCAAGAATGCACCTGAACACACCTCCCTGTAAGACCAGCACACCCAGAATGCACCTGAACACACCTCCCTGTAAGACCAGCACACCCAGAATGCACCTGAACACACCTCCCTGTAAGCATGCCCATGGGTGCAAAGATGGGTGCAGGTGCATTTTCTATTTAAATGACAACTGGGAAATTGACAACTGCGTCGGTCTTAAACTAGCAAAGACACATGTTTTTAAAAAAGTACATTCATTCAACTGAATGAAATTACAAAATAATTTTCTCATGCTAGTATATAGACAGATAAGAGTATTAAACCACCTGTTAAAGGCTTCTACGCTATTTTATTAAAATTTTTCTGGAAAGGCCTTATTTGTTTGTCCACATGGGGACAAAAGAACAAGTCAACAAAAACTTTGGAGATAAAAACAGATGATAAATTGTTGGAACAATATAAATATTAGTAAGGAGCCCCTGAAAGGACATTTCTGCACACCAGAAAGTATCTCATGCTCACAAGAACGTTTTTTTTTTTATCCATATATACGGAGTCTTAAAGATTTTTTTTCTCTCGTGAATATGATCTGGTGCGCACAAGATACTTTTCTCGTGAGCATGCATAAGTATATCGTGCTCATAAGAAACCATCGAAGAATAAAGTACTGCCAATGTTATGTGTCTGAAGTTAATATTTTGTTATGTTTTGTTATGTTTTATATGTGGCTAAAGTTACATTCTGTTGCATTTTCAGGAAGATGAGTACTTCTTCCTTGATAGCCATTCTGACTCCTACTCAGGTTTTCTCGTGAGCACGAGATAACTTTCTCCCAAAAAATAATAAATCAAACGTAATAAAATAAATAAATATAGTAAGTTTACCGTTAGAACAAAATCAATGGCTTAAAAGAGGCTAAAAAGATCCATATAGCTACACAGTTGCTGATGATTTTCTTTGGCTTCCCCATTGCAACAACCCCTCTCATATTACATGGTAAATATTTTAGATAATGGAACATGTATGAAATACAGTGCTCACACAAAAATACGTTCATGTGACAAACTGTAATGTAAAGAGATGTTTTTTGTAAAGTATCAGGACAGGCAGCTCAGTCTCCTATGGTAAAACTTTAGATCATGGGACTTTCTGCCTCGTATAACCATCGACCAGATAAAAGCAGAGACAGAGTCATCCAAATGATCATTTAGCTGTGGGATAACTGTTGAAAATAAGTAGTAATTAGTAATAATTAGTATTTGAATACAACATGTTATTATTAAAGGGCACCCACCTCAGCAGTTTGTTTTAGATCGTCCTTTTCCTGCGTCTTCAAACTCACTGACTGCTGTTCACCGGTAAGGGGTCCAAATACATAATAAATGTGTGTGTGTGTGTGTGTGTGTGAGAAGAACAGGTGAGTGTTTTGCATTTAAGAACTGATGCAGATTTTTTTACTTTACGGTCAATTAAAGCAGGCAAATATCCTGTTCTCGTGCTCCAAAGGATCTCCGGCTTGGCTGCAGAAAAGCATCGCAGGTGATCCAGTGCCTTGCTCAAGGACACGTCAGCAGTTGGAGATTGTTGCAAACAAAAGACTGAATTGTAATTATGCAACCAAAACGCACTGAAGACATGTACCTAAAAGAAGGCGTCTTCCAAATTGCATGCATACAGTTTGGTTGAAAGAAACCCAAATTTCTGATATAGAAACATTTTGAAGTATGTGTCAAAATTTGACCCAAGGACAACAGGAGGGTCAAAGTGCAAATGCGTAGTGGATGTTTATTTAGTGTGCTGATGGCTGTGGATGAGAGGCGAAATGTCATTAGGACTTTGCTTATCACAGAGAACTACCCATGAGCTGGATGACTTTTGAATGAATAGCAGCACAGTGCAACCTCAGGTCAGCACTACATGATTGTACATGTGACAAAAAGCTGCTTTCCATCGTCATTGTGTAAAGCCTGCCTCAATGGTTGTGATTGGTGCCTCGATTTGGATAAATTGGAAATGGGCTTTAATGGGCGCCAGACGAACTTGCACAGCAAATCTAAAATTTTCCAGAAGTTCGTCAGGGTTTTCCCAGGCTAAAACTGGAGTAATATAGGCGTTTGTTTTCTACCAAAAATGTTTTGTGCTGTTCAGGGGGTACTTGGCTGTAAAAATATTTCAAAGGGGGGAAGATCCTTAAAAAATGTTTGAGAACCACCTTACTAGATTGCTACCAGCCTGAAAGGATAATTTGACAGGTAAATTTGCCTATGATTTATAGTCGAGAGTCATACTAAATTTGTTTTCTAACATGCAAAACACCTGTTGCTTCTGTCACTGTGATTCATGAACATCTGTAATAATCCACACGCAGACATGCATCAGCGTTATATTTGGAGACACAGGAGAAGGACGATCACAAAGAAACACTGCTAACAAGGTAGGTGTTAATTTATAACCTAATGTAGTTACTGTTTTTAGCTAAAGTTGCTCCTGGGGACGCAATAACAGTCGGTTAGTCTACCACTTTGGTTCAGGCTAAAATATCTTGACAACCATTGGATTGATTGCCATAAAATGGTGTGCTAATAGTGCCTACCATACACTACACACAAGACAAGACAAGATTGGAAAAAGACTTTGAGAAGTTTTAAGTCTGACACCATCTCACATCATAGTGTGAGTTTTTAGTCGCTGAGTAGCAGATTTTACTACCAAGACTTAAAACTATGATAATATTAAACACGTTTGGTTTTTGGACTGACTTAAGACAGCTGGGACTGAGTTTTATGACCACCTTACACCAAACGATTACAATAACAGCAATGCACCCCAACTCTAGCAAAGACTCAGGATTTCATTCCCATATTGGAAATTTGTCTGACTCTGTTGCAGTGAAACCGTGTAATGGCAAAATTACATTTAAGCATGATTCTTTATATTTTTGTCTTATTTCTGTTTTAGTTTCTCTCACAATGCTGAAAGGGAGTTTATCTCATTCCCACATGTAGATTCTGATACTCACTAAACTAAGTGAGAATCACAAAGTCTGGAACATAATGTGAGCACTGTTTGTCTGAACAGATAGGGGCTACAAGTTCGCAGTAAACTATCGCTCTCTGCAGATTCAGTCCTCCCTTGCCAGTTGAGATGCACAGGGCATGTGACCTCAGGGTGAAAGTAGGGCATAGGAGAAAGAAGTGGCTCCACGATGTCTCTTGTGCTTTAGATTATCTTTTACGTCTAAAGTTGCCTGTAAGAATTGAAGAGTCATGTTTAAGACCAGAACATGTGCGGTTATCACTCCCCTTTTCTGTTGTGCATATAAGCTTAGTGTTCCTGTTCACTCGTTGAAGAGACTTTTACACACTGGGCTGCTGTGCCTTTTGTGAAATTGTAGTACTCCTATATTCTTGCAAGTTTATAATAAAATACAAAAACCTAACTTGGTTTAGTTTGCAATTGTCTTTATTTTGTTTTACTCTTTAACTTTCTAAATCCACTCCTGCTGCAAAAAGAAACTTCGACAACAACCGCTTGAAAAGTTGTTTGGTGGAAGGTCGGTTTAAAGGACTTATTGGGACTTTGTCTTATTCACCGTATCCTCCAGAATAAGATAAGTCCATACATACCCTTCTCATCTCCATGCTTGGTTGTTTTTTCTGTGTTGTCGGACTTCAGTTATGAAGTCGACCGTTTTGCGACACGGCCTCCAAATTTCCTTCACAAATAATCAGCGTGACATTTAAAGTAAATATGAAGGAAGAAAGTTTACGCTACTGTCAGCTGATAAGATTGATTAATGGCTTCAGACAAACATTGCTTCCCTGATGTTTCAGCATGAGCAGCATCATTCAATACTTGTAGCATGCCTACAGAGATAGACCTTTTTTTTAAAGAGTAAGATCACATGAAAATCACCATCACCAAACCCCCCAGACTCCATGTAAATAACCAGGACTTTTAGCATGTATAGAGCCAGCATATTTCCACATGTAAATGGGTGAATTAAGGGTTTATTTCAACCAAACCAGAGTGGTGATTGTTGGAACAGTGGATAGACGAACCAAGACGGCTTTTGATAGTTTTATTTTGTGTCTGTAGACTTTGAATGAAGTGTGTTTTACAAGGCTAAAAGTACTTATTATTTACATGGAGTCTGGTGGAGTTTGGTGATGGTGATTTCGGGGCTGTTTCATGTTAAACAAAAAGGATCTTACTCTATAACAAAAAGGTCTGTCTCTGTAGGGATAATTTCTATAATGTTGACAGCCACTTAGAATAAATAATAATTGCTTGATATGGTTATATTACAGCTTGTTTTGCCGCTGTCAATTGAAGTGGTCTTGCTTAATACTGTATCAAAAACAGTCACTTAGACACAAAAACATGGGAAAATAGGGTCCAGCTTTAGAGTTCCCCTTTAAAGTGTCATGTTAAATAGTTAAATAGCATATTAAGTTGCTCTTTAACACACAAAACATATTTTTCCTGCATCTGATATTGACGCTGTCACTCTTTCTCTCTGTTTTCTCCTCCATACAAATAGACATGTCAGTCAATTCCTCCTCCAATTCCTCCTCCAACTCCTCCCTCCCTCCTCCACCAGATTGCGCGTTTGACACAGAGAGCCTTTACACATTCACAGCCCTCCTCATTGCCTACATCCTCCTCCTCCCTCTCTTCATCCTCGTCCTCTACATGGGCTACCAACGATGGAGGAAACGGGGCTCTGCTAGCGGGGCAGCGATGATGAGCCACTCTGATGTCTTCACCTTTAACATGGTTGCCATGGACCTGATCTGTGTCTTGGGGTCCTGCTTCTTCTGTTACGGCCTCTACTCTAAGCACCTACTTATGTTGGAGGTGTGGCTGGACATCTACTGCGCCATCTCGCCTGGACAGACTCTGATTCACCTCCTGACCTGCCTGGAGCGCTACCTAGCTGTGGTTCACCCCGTCACCTACCTGGGTCTGAGACAGACGGACGGCGCCAGGGCCAGAAACATCACCATTGGGTTTGTTTGGCTGATTTGCTTTGCATCAGTGGGACTGTCAAAGCTTAATAAGTTTGCCATGTTCTCATCTCTCTTGTTCTTGACCTTTGCCGTAATTGTCGTCTCTTTCTGCAGCCTTTCTGTTCTCTGTGTTCTGATTCGTCCAGGGCCGGGGGAAAGGGGCGGGAAGAGGGAGCGTGTTGACCAATCAAAGCAGAGGGCTTTCGTCACTATCTTGGTCATAATGGCAGCACTGTTCTTGAAGTTTTTGGCCTGCCTGGTTTTAACTATAATACATCTTACATCATCAGAGCTTGGCGACTGTGAAGCATACTCAATGGTGTGGCCTTACTGGTTTTCTTTGCCCAGCAGTCTGGTGTTACCTCTGCTGTTTTTACACAGAACACGAAACCTTCCAGGCTGAAAACACAACACTGACTATGTTTTTGCCATTTTCCGAAAAAACAATATTTCGACTAAGCTGTTTCCATAAGGAAAGTGAATATTCCCATTTACATGCAGCTTCGCTAAATTACGAACATTTTTGGTATTTGGACTGACTTAAGACAACTGGGACTGAGTTTTATGACCACCTTACACCAAACGATTAAGGCAATGCACCCCAACTCTAGAAAAGACTCTTTGAAATTTGTCTGACTCTGTTACAGTGAAACTGCTTGAAAAGTCGTTTGGTGGAAGGTCGGTTTAAAGGAACATGCCGACTTACTGGCACTTTGTCTTATTCCCCTTATCCCCCAGAGTTAGATAAGTCCATACACACCCTTCTCATCTCCGTGCGTGTTGTAACTCTGTCTCACGCACCCACCGATAGCCTAGCTTAGCCCAGAAGCTGTTTCCATAAGGCATGCAGCCTTGCTAAATTACCAGCTGTGGCAGTCATTTCTTCAACCATTTTCTTGAAAAGGTTGGCGTTGCGATGTTTGTGCATATCCAAAAACCTGTTGTTTGTTTCATTAAGTTTAGTTTGAACATGTTAAAAATGAAAAAATGAAAGTAGTACAAAGTACAAGCAAGAGAACCAACAAAACGAAATACTAAAAGAATTCAAACATATCTTTCAAAATTATTGTAAATTATTCAATTAAGGATTTCCATGTTCAAAAAGGAGTAGGAAGAAGTTAAACTTTTCTGGTCCAACCCCCTTTTTCCACTTTTCTACTTTAGTTATATACAACAAATTTAATTATTCACTTATTTATATATATATATATATATATATATATATATATCATGTGTACCTACACATACATGTATCTATACGTACTTACAGGCACATATACTCATGAATACCCATGTACACATAAAAACATAAATACCGTATTTCCTCAAATAAAAACCGGGCCTCTGATAGTGGCCGGGGGCGTGGTCAACACAGACAAATAAAGGCTGGTCTCAAATTAAGGCCGGGGGAAAAATAGTGTGGATAATCTCCTAAATGCCTTTCATTTAATATTAAGTCAAAATAAAATTCAAGTTCATTGTACATTTCTACCAATTTAATTTAACAGATTCAACAATATATACAATAATCTGTTAATATATTAACAGATTATATATATACAATATAACAATATATATCTTTTTCTGTATTATTGTCCTATTCGGCTGTATGTGTTTCTCAGCCAGGTATAGTTTGCAGTAACGTACAGGTGCCAATAGATGGCAGTAGCTACATTGGATGTAACACGGGGCTCATTTAATGCTAGCAGAGAATGACAGGCTCTGGTGCTAGTGACGGACTTTTCACCAACAAAACGAAAAGAGTTTTAAAGTATGCAGAGGAAAACTCGGGTGAAAAAGCTGCGGGACGTTTCGACATTGACCCCAGGAGAATCTGATACTGGAAGAAACAGAAGGATCAGCCAATCAGAGCAGAGCACGGCTAGCTAGCTGGAGGTGGGAGGAAACACGTTAGCCTGGAGCAAGAAACAAAGCTAGCTAGCTACCGTCTGTAACGTTAATCAGATACTGGTGTAACTACTGTATGCTCTTATTGTAATCTACCAGTAATACTGTAGTACCTATATTTGAAATAAATACCCGGTACATTTACAGGGTTCAAACTGACACAATGGTGGTGTTTGATTAATTCTGACCCAAATTGCTTTGTCGCCCTTCTGGCTGTTGATGTAAATGGTGATATTTTTGCAAATGTGAACGCTATGGTTTTTCATTTAAAACAGTTTATTTAAAATAATTATACCTATCAAACAGATGGAATTAGAAATAAAGGCCTGCCTCTAATAAAAGCCTGCTTTAAATACAAGCCTGGTCCCTTCTGCACTTCAGGTAAATAAAGGCCCCGGCTTTTATTTGAGGAAATACGATATACACATTATATTTCCTTTTCCCACTATCACCTACCGGTGTCCATGTCCGTGTCTGTCAGTCATCAAACGACTAATAACCCATCCAAGCCAGACATGATATGTAACCCAAAGAACAATACAGTCAGTACACAATACAATCTCTTTGAGTCCTTCTCATACCCATTCAATATATTCAGTGTAAAAAGTCTCTTGAAATTGCTCATTATTGTACATGATTTAATATCTTCACTGCAGCTGTTCCATAAATTGACTCATTGGGTTGTAATGCAGTGATATTTAGCTATTTGTTCTTCTAAGTTACTTTTTTTTCTTATAATATTTTTTATTGATTTACAGTTGCAGTAAACAATACATCCACAGAGTCACATTTACATTTTTCTATCCCACCCATCTCAGAGACCCTTACATCTTAATAACAACAGGTTAATGATTTTCGGTGTTAGATAACAGTCCCTACTTGTGGAAAAATAATAAATAAATAAACAAATAAATAAATAAAATAAAATAAATAATTATAGTAATAAAAATAAATAAGAGGATTTAACATAGGTTGTCTGCTGCCTGTGGAAGTCATATCTAAGGGGGGGTGGGGTGGGGGGGGCGTAGAGTCAGTAGTTCGAGTGGTTTCCAGTGTGAGTAAAACTTCTCGGGACGGCCTCTGAGGCTGAATTTGATTTTCTCCAGTTTTAGTAGGAATAACATATGTTATAAGTTATTTTTTAATATACTAAAGTTCCTCTTAAGTGGTATTTGCTCTCTCTAATTTGAAACAACCCTTGGATACTGTCCAATAGCTGTTGATTATTTACTTAATACATAGTTTGTGCAGTTTTAAAGTCAACAAGATCTTCACTTTTTAGTTAGTTAGTCAGTTTGATGAAGAGTGGGTTAGTTGGTGCTCTATAAGTGGTTTTATTTACAATTCGTATGGCTCTCTTTGATATCCAAGTCTTTCATAATGTTTAAAAGTAGGTGTTTCTCCTTCTTTTATTTTGGCCATGCATCTCTACCGTTAGCCCTGCTGTTGGCTTGTTGGTTTGTGTCCAACAACCATAGCAAGTCACAGAGCTGACAGTACGCCGTAAACGGGCAGGAGGCCGTAAACCATCACAAACAGTAGGATATATACAGTAAAAACCCAGATTGAGACGCAGATTCTGATTGCACCGTATACATGTCCAAAGAATGCCTCTAAAACCTGAATAGTACCGACATATCACACATGTCTGGGGTAATACAATTATATTTGGAATAATAGTGGAACATTAGTGTGAATGTAAAAGTATGCAGTGAATGAGTTTAAGAATTGGATTAAAGATTAGCGTAAACAAATACCATATTTATCTCATTAGCCATTTCCTCATATTAACTGCGAACAATGTAGAACACACAACAACAACGGCAGCAGCTGCAACCACAATCCTGGTGCCACCACAATCCAAGGAAATCTGTGAAGTGAGAAAACCCAAGGACTGCTGGGAAGAAGCTAAATTAGTAACATGCATTAATGTGATGTACACAGATGGAAAAAAGAGAGGAGGAGAGAGGAGCTAAGTAGGTCACAGGAAGTCCCGGAAATGTGGACATTGTCCAACTAATCCGGTCAGAAGATAATCTGTGTCAGACGCGTTTTCACTTCCTGGAATTACTCGGTTTGGTTTAGACAAGGGGTGGCGCCTGGTTGGAGCATGCAGGGGGCAGGACACGGCGCGGATTACATTGCTTGTACTGTGGTCGTAAAAACGACTGTTCCTTGAATCTGTGTGACGATTTTGGTGTTGGCCCTTACCGACAGAAGTTCATGAATCTCTTCATCTCTCCAGTTATTTAAATTACCTTTCTTCTTCAACCTTGGATGTTTGGTTTCTTCTAGTTTTACTGCCAGCAGCATGATAGAAACTTCATCAACTTTCCCCTGCGCTTGCTCTGAATTCTCCGGACAATGGACCTGCTCTATCCACACACAGGCTCAGTCGGACAATACACAGACTTTCTACTCGGGAGCTGGCAGGGTAAAGTCTGTTTAATGTCTGGTCCAACTGAATTTAAAGTTTGCGTTCTCACATACCTCTGAGTAATGTCGAGATAAGTTCACGTTGCAGTTCATGTGTGAAAGGGGCTATATATTCAATTTCTTTGTATTCAATTGTGTGAGGAGTTCTAGGGTTCTGTAGTTAAAATCTAGTTTTCTTATTCAGTGTGTTTCCATTCATTCATTATCAGTTTGTGCATAAAACCTAAGTGGAACTACCAAGAATTCAAAGAAAAAGTCGATAATATCCCATCCAACGTTGACATTAGATATCTAAATGATATTCATAGATGCTTTTGAAATTATTTATTTACCATTAACATGGTATTATAATCATCAGTAGCAACTTCATAATAGCCATCCAAATAATGTTTATAGACAGTATATTATTAGTGATGGTTATTAACAAAAATTTCATATTTCCAACATGTTTTCCACAACTGTTTATCTCAATGCAACCGACTCTTTGGATTAATTTTTCTTTTTTTGATTTTCTAGAGTTTGGTTTCATGTTCCCTCCATGTTTTTAATTTTATTTGTCTTTAACAACAATACTCTTCCAAGTTTAGTCATGTAATCAATTATAATCAAGAAACCAGACAAATGTAACATCATTATTACAAAGGTAGGCCAGTCAGAGGCAGAATAAGGAAGGCCATGAGGCTAGTCCTTTGACATCAACACATCTTGCGGTGTGTAAATGTATCCAACTGACACAGCCAAAATGCTGTGTAAAAAGATACATTTGGTTGTCTAAACTCAAGTCGGTTGATGTGTCCGGGATGACTCGGTTTACTTGTAAACATGTACTTTTTTCAAATAAATCTGCATGGAGTGAACATCTGCGATCTCTGGTGTATTTGTGAAATTCTCGTCTGATAATTTCTGAGGGCGCTGTGTTTTGACCTTTTGAAATTTTGACCTGAAAGTGGTGCTAGATGTAGACTCAGGAGATCCCCATGATATTAGCATTTATTAGCCGCTTTCCCACTTTGCCTGGCCTGGCCTGGCCTCAAGCCACAAGAACAGAAACCATTTGCATTTCTACTATTGGCCAATAGCCCCGCAGTATTGCCTTAAAAACCACCCATAACATGTCGCCTCGTTGTAAATGTCACCCATCTCACACCGCAGATAACATAAACTTGTCAGACTACTTTAACTTAAAATAGCCATACTGGAATTACAGTTAGCGCCATCCAGCAATGCATAACACCAGTAGGCTAAGATGTGTTCAAATGAATTACTTTGTTTAGTAGCAAAATAATGAAATGTAAAAACTTACCGGCTGAATCTGCCTTCGGCAGTCTGGCCATGGTGCCCTGGGCGGACTCTACGACAGCCCATTATTCCAAAACCCCAATAGTCCGAAAATATCTAAACCCCAAAGAATTAAAGCCCATTAGTTGTACTGACTGTTACCCCAAAGCAAAAGCCCAGACTGCTCTGAAGGACCGTTGCTTTGAAAATACACATTGGAGTTGTTAGAGTCCAGTGACTGCCGGCTTTACTAATTTCCAGACCTCCATCAAAGGTACAATCTGTAGGAATTTCTCCCATCTAGAGTTGAGATCATATATCGTAATCAACTCTCTTGCACAACGCAGTTCAAAGTACGTATCACATCTACGGTAGCCTTCACGCTTCAATAAGCCGGTCTCTTTTCAATATCCTTTTTCTTTTTCTGGGCGAAGAAGACTCCTGTTCCTGAAATTTGGATTTTGAATACGTGTGGTCCTCCACATTTCCTTCTTCAAACTTGCCGGGGCCTAGGGAAGCTACGATACCCATTAGCAGCATTAGCAGCACCTGTGAGTTTATCATGTGACAGCGAAAACGTGAAAGGCGGAGCAGTATGTCCTGTATATCCCTTACCGGCTAAAGTATTTCAAGATGGCGCATGAATATGGAGCGTCTACCCCAGTTCATGCAAACGCGAATGTGAAATGTCAAGCCAATAGGAATACTTGGAATTGATGGTGGTGGTAAATATTCATGACAAAGGACAAGTTTGTGAATGGGCAACACAGATTTTGATAATGAACAACTAAACACGTTACACACTGGGACTTTAAGTTATTGCCCAATTTGACAGATCAGGGTTCCCCCTTATGCAGATGATACTCTACTACATATGACTTTGTATAACTCCTAAAAAAAATACGTTTTCATTTCAGCTGATATTTAACTTTTAACTTCTCTTCTGTGAACTGATGTAAAGTTATATAAACTAAAGTAAGATGTGTAACCTTATGGTTTAATGTCCTGAAACACTGCCGGTCAGCATGTCCACGCAACTTGTATAATGTGATTTCATTAAATCAGAGCTTTGTATTTGTGTGCCATAAAACCAAAACTAACTATGATTATATTCTGCATGACACCTGTCACATTAATTCTTGTTTTTGTTTTTTGCTGGGTCAAAATTTTAAATGAAAACTTTTTTTTCCACATTTTGTTGTTCTTTTTTGACACTTGTCACTTTACTCGATGGTTTTGTCTTTTTTTTCCAGGTTTTTTGTCACTTTTGCCTACATTTTTGTTTAGAAGTTTTTTTCCAGCGATTTTTCCAATTTTTCATTTTTTCTTTTCTTCAAATAAGAAAAAAAAGTAAATAAAACACTCAAATTCAATAAAAGTAGTGAACTGATAATTTATTTTACTTGTGAAGAGTAATGGTCGTATGGAACCATCCACATTATTTTCTTGGACAATTTGGTTGAAAGGAACCCCAAATTTCTGCTATAGAAACGTTTTTTTTAAAAATGGGTCCAATTTGACCCGAGGAGGGTTAAACACATCTGACACGTTGTTTATTTGACAATATTCCAAAGTGCAGCTTTAATGGACATGAGGCATGGTTAGAGATAAATGTATGGATATATCTATTAAAAAAAGCCCCATGTCCTGTCTCGACCCTGTTGAAGTGTCATTGGAAAACTTACATATAATAGGAAAATGTGCCTACTTTGAATTACAGTCGAGAGTCATAATATATTTGTTTTAAAACATGCAAAACACCTGCTGCTTCCATATGACACCTGCTGCTTCGATATGTCACTCTAATACCTGAATATACTGTATGTAATAATCCACACCCAGACACGCATAAGCATTATAATATTTGGACCTAGAACCAGTGAACAGGAGTCAGTGGGTTTGGAGACGCAGGAGGACGATCACAAACAAACATTGCTATCAAGGTGGGTGTTCTTGATAACTTAATGATTTTAGTTAGTAATGTTTTTAAGCTGAAATGGCTCTTGGGAGAGCAATGTTAATGGGATAGTCTACCCCTTTGTTCCAGACTGAAATATTTTAATAACTATTGGATGAAATTGTGTACTAATGACTACCATACAAGACTCTGAAAAGACTAAAGTCTGACTCAGTCTCACATTTTAAGACAATCTGTCATAATGTCACTGAGATTTTATTCACAGTATAAAGTGCAGGTTAACCACCACAACCAATTAATATGTAAATAAAGTGCTCAATATGTATATATTTAAACATTTCTGTCTTAAAATGCATTAAAATAATAGCATGTTTTTTACAGTAACTGGGTGATGACGTCATAAGAGGGAGTAGCAACCCATAGCAGGTACATAAACAGGCCAACAACGGGACAATTTTATCCATTTTCGCCATCTTATTCATCACTAAATTCACTTCTGACAACGTTTTAGGCGAGAAATTAACTGTTTACATTTCGAATATAGGCAGTCTTGCGAAAATTGTTGCTAAATTGACAAATTGCTTCAAAGTTTTCGGAGTTGAGAAGCTCCATAAAGTAACGCAACAACCAGCAGCGCCTGCCCCGGCCGCTGGCTCGTCGCTCAGACAGTCTCGTCGCTCGGACAGTCTCGTCGCTCGGACACCCCGCTGTAAACCGGAGGTCTCTCTGACCGCTCTCGTAAATAAGAGGCTTTTATTTCGCCGTTGACGGATCGTTTGTTTAAATAACATGAGATAAACTCAACAAGCACCTGACAACCTCGCTGGCTGGCCGTCTCTCACACACACACAGCACAAACAGCGCAGCAGCAGAGGAGAGAGTGGGTCACAGAGGCAGCAGTAAAATCAACCCACTTCGTAGCCACAAACCTCACCCAGGCACCAATCAGCCATTTGTCCTGGTGGACCCTCTGCCCTGTTTCTGATGTACTCATACATCACAAACACAATAGTTTACCATTTTTGCTAGCTAGCTAGGTCTCCAATATAACTGCTAGCCTACTAGCCGTTAGACTCTTGGAGTCCCTCTTATGACGTCACACCCCACCTAGTGGAAGGCAGGGGGAGTTCTTAAAACCACTGTAAAAAGTACCAACTTTTCATATTATATTCAGCATTTTGTTATAAAAAGCCATACAAAACAATGGTGGGCGGCTCTAATCTTTATGTTTAATAAACACATTGCTTAACTTCATGAAAAATTTAACCTGCAATTTACACTTTAAAACTTATGATAATATCAAACACGTTCGACTTTGTCGGAATGTCAACAGGAGAAAAAGACTGACCTAAAACAACTTGGACTGAGTTTTGTGAACACCTTACATGATGATAACAAACAATTTTCACCTAACATTTTTTAGCTAAAATTGCTCTTGGGAGCAAAATGTCAGTCCAGTCTGAAATATCTCAACAGCTATTGGATTTATTGCCATGAAATTGTGTACTAACATTCACGGTCTCCAGAGGACAAATCCTACAGAGTTTGGTCATCCTATGACTTCTCTTATATACATATATATATATATATATTTAAATGTTTATCCGAGGTGTAGTCGGAAGAGATGAGTTTTTAGTCTTCGGTGGAAGATGCGTAGGCTTTCGGCCATCCTGATGTCAATAGGGAGCTCATTCCACCATTTAGGAGCCAGGACAGCAAACAGTCGGGATCTCTCTTACAGTGACACAAAAAGTAACAACTATTGGATGGATTGTCACCAAATTTAGTGCAGATGTTCTTGTTTTCCTCAGGATGATTTGTATTAACTTTGGTTATCCAAATTCTTCAAAGGGGTCTAACAATGAACAAAACAATTTGATCATTTGTGTGTTTGTTTCCCAACAACTGATGATATTGAACGTAGCTGCCAAAGGAGGTGTTGTTTCATTGGTTTTGTTTGATGGCAACTTTGCATAGTTAGTTTTACAGCACAGTTCCTATTTGTTTCCTCCTCAGGCCTCCATCTACATACAGTCGATATGTCGGTCAACTCCTCTTCCCCCTCCAACTCCTCCCTTGATTCAGTACTCTTCAATTGCTATGCGACCAAAGTTAATATTTTTATCAGCCCTGCCTTCAACGCCACAAGAACCTTCCTCCTACTCCCTCTCTCCATCCTCGTCCTGTGTCTGGGTCACCAACGATGGTGGCAACAGCGTTCCTTCGCTACGGCAAGCCACTCCGACATCTTCACCTACAACATGGCTGCCTTGGAACTGACCTGGTGCTTGGGGTTTTTCCTCTCCTTCGCTGGCCTCCTGGATATGATGATAGTGGGGCCCTGGCTTCAAATCTCCACTTGGTCTGGAGAGGCCTTCTGTCACATCCTGACCTGTGTGGAGCGGTATCTGGCTGTTGTTCACCCCGTCACCTACATGGGGTTAAGAAAGGGGCAGGGGGTCAGGATCAGAAACATCAGCATCGGGTGTGTTTGGCTGCTGTGCTTTGGATCGAGCTGTGCAATAACTCTGCTAAATAATAATTTATCCAGAGCCACATTTTTCTTCTTTGTGATCTTAACTTCATTTGTCGTATCTTTCTGCAGCCTTTGTGTTCTCTGTGTTCTGCTTCGTCCAGGGCCAGGGGAAGAGGGACAGGACAGGAAGCGAGTTGACCAGTCAAAGAAGAGGGCTTTCCACACTGTCATGGCCATAACAGGAGCGCTGTGGTTGTGGTTTGGTAGTGTTCTTGTCTTCTACGCTCTCCAGTCCTCGCTGCTGCTGAGCACCGCTGCTGGCTGTGTGATGATGTCGTGTGTAGGCTGGTTTAATCTGCCCTGCAGTCTGGTGTTGCCTCTGCTGTATCTACACAGGGCAGGGAAACTATCATGTTGCTATCATAAAAGTGGGTAAAGATAAGCATTGGTTTGGAGAATTTAAGAGTATATTGGTATATATAAGACACATAAACAGTTTGTTGTATCACATTAAATTGGGTTGTGGTTGTATGGGATTGTTTTGATTAAATACAAAACAATACAGCATGGCCTATCTATCATCTGAACATACATCAATCTCAGTTTTGTTATAATTTTTGTGATAATTATGTCAAAAAAAATCTTTTGCAGAAATTTCAAATATTTGTCTCAGGTTATGCCAACACTATGCTAATATGAAATCCGCTTGGAACATTTTGTTGATTTAATGACTTACATTGGAAATTATGGTTAAGGTGTTGTGTGGAGGAGTTTAAGATGTTGGAGTGGTTGCTTGGATTTTACAACCTGATATCACAAAATTCTGTGTAATGAACATGGCCCCTCAAGATAAAGGTGCTCTAAGTGATGTGACACATTTTTTTAGGCTACACAAATTTTTTGTCACATACAGCAAACATCTCCTCACTATCTGCTAGCTACGTGTCCCCTGAACACATTGTAGTGATGGCTCAACCAGCTCCTTCTTGTCTATTATTGGCTGGAACACTGTTTGTTATGTTTGGTGGTGCAGGTTGGTGCAGTTTGTTTTTGTTGCCGTTTGTGGAGCCTGGGCTGTCTACAGTGACCGCGTTTTTCTACAGTGTGTTCAGGGGACAGACAGCTAGCAGATAGTGAGGAGATGTTTTTTACAGTGTGTTCAGGGGACAGACAGCTAGCAGATAGTGAGGAGATGTTTTTTACAGTGTGTTCAGGGGACAGACAGCTAGCAGATAGTGAGATGTTTTTACAGTGTGTTCAGGGGACAGACAGCTAGCAGATAGTGAGATGTTTTTTACAGTGTGTTCAGGGGACAGACAGCTAGCAGATAGTGAGGAGATGTTTGCTGTATGTATCGAAAAATTTTGTAGCCTAAAAAATGCGTCACATCACTTAGAGTACCTTCAAGGAAAGGTTGTGGGTGGGCTTACGTTTCTATGACACACGGAACAACAACAGGACAGTTCGGAAATGTGACACACTGGACACGATCTCCGGTCTCCTGGGTGAAAGTCCTGTGTTGTTTGACCCCCAACCAACATCCCTACACGGATTCCTTTTTGTTTTGCGTGAGTTTTAATTCAATTCAATTCAATTCAATTAAATTTTATTTATAGTATCAAATCATAACAAGAGTTATCTCGAGACACTTTACAGATAGAGTAGGTCTAGACCACACTCTATAATTTACAAAGCCCCAACAATTCTAATAATTCCCCAAGAGCAAGCAACGCACAGTGGCGAGGAAAAACTCCCTATTAGGAAGAAACCAGGGACAGACCCAGGCTCTTGGTAGGCGGTGTCTGACGGTGCCGGTTGGGGATGTGATGAACAGGGACGATAATAGTCACTTTAAAGATAGTCCTCCCTATTATGCTTAGTGTTCCTGGTTGCTTTGTTTTTCTATTTTGTCTCGATCTTCATGTTTGATTACTTTTTGCCTGCATTTTCAGGACTCCTTTTGTTTGTTTTTTTTCCGTTATATTAAATCTTCAAACGAACCAATTTTTATTTCCGTCTCTGCATTTTGGGTCTCCTGCAGCCTTAACAACGTCATCTTCTCATTGACTTTATACGTTAGCATTGTTTTCCATTTTTTCAATTTTCACACATTCTGTGTCATCACCACGGAGGCTAATGCGCTGTTAACAGTTCGTGATCATTTCATGGATTTCTGTGAGACCAGGCTGCAACCTATTAGGGTGTTGGAAAGTAGCTGCTATGGTGTTTACTATAGGCTTTTCAGATGGTTTGGTGACTAGAGTGTGTAGGGCTCTGGATAGATGCTGAAGTCATTATATTTGATGATGTTGTTCAAGGTGATAATAGAAAACTAGGTGTTTGTTCATTTGTTGTTAAGGCTGCCTAAGTGGTTGCTATGGTGCTGCTAGGGAGTTTCCGGTGGTTGTTAGGGTGTATTTAGGGCCCCAGTACCGACTAACTCTATGCTGTCTCCAATGAATTGGCTTTAAGTAAAATTGGTAAGCATATATAACATGTTGAGAGGTACAAAAAAGCCTCATAGGGGTGTACCCTAACCTTAAAAGAAGCCAGCCATTTTAAATTTACTGTCCACATTTAGTGCACAGTAAATTTTGCAGGCACTATACTTGTCGTCCTAGAGATTTAACCCGATCGACTTTAATATTTCTTTAGTTGGTTTTTGATCTAAAGGCATGATCGTGGCATGGTGACTTTTTTCCGTGTGTGTTGTAAGTCGAATGCACATTGTCCAATCTGCCTGAAAATTTTCTCGCTTTATGAGAGTCCACAATCACGTTCGGCTCTGACAAAACGTAGCAACACGTTGTGGTTTTTTTAACTCAAACGGGTGCGTTGAACACCCTGTTGTGTGCGCAGGCACTCTGCCTTTACCATACCCCAAGTTTCATTACCACATGTTGTGTCGAGCCTTCTTAGTGTTTTAAAAACATGATTTTGATGCTATCATAGTAGTGCCCCTAGCACTCCCATTCAAAAGGCCATTTGACTGAAAACGAAAATACGGTCAATCTTAAAAGTGCCGTTTCCGTCCTAATTATGCTTTTAAACGAAAGTTTGACTCGGGTACATTCATAAAAAGATCTAGGCTGCATTTAGGTGAGAGTTGCGCTTTAACAGGGATGGGTTAAATTAATCGATTCTCCAATTAAAATCGATCTTTGTTTGAGTGTTCTGTTATTGACTTATAAATGGATGGGTGTATAAAACACAAACTTTTGGGGGGATCAGTTCTTAAAGATGATTTTTGGGGGGTATTTTAGGCCTTTATTATCCCTTGTGTTGTCTTCCTGTCGACAATGCAACTTTTAGTTTTTCTGGTTCAAGATTTAAAGTTTTGGTCCCTATGGTTTTGTAACTTTTTTCGACATTATTTTGAAGATTTCTTTCCAATTTTTTTATGTCACCTTTTCCGATGTTTTTGTCTGTACTTTTCTGCGCTTTTTTATGGGACATTTTGGTTGTTGTTTTTGACGTTTTTGAAACTTTTTCTGACATTTTTGTCAATTTTTTCAATGGTCTTTTATAAAAAAAAATGCTATAAAAATTTAATAAAACACCCAAATTAAATTAAAGTAGCTGATTATTTATTTAACTTGTGAAGAGCGTTGTATGGAACCCACATTTCAGATCTGGGCAGTTCTTAATGTAAACATTAACATGGTGCATTTAAAACAATATTTGAGTTGCTTCTTCCTTGTACAGTTTACAGCAGTTTTGTAAGAATCTCTTTATGATCCAATCTAAAATGGCATGGTAAATAACATTTCACTAACCTACATATTTAGTTGTAAATTATTACCAATTATTTTAAATTCGAACCTTCCTGGTGGCCACATGATATAATGCACAACATAATGCAACCAAAATATTAGGATATGATTAGATCTGGGGGGTATTGCACAAAAGCAGAATTTATAAATCCAGGATAACTGATAAAGTGAGGCTTGTCCTATTCTAATAATTTATGTGCATCCTGGCTTGGTGCGTTTCACAAAGGCCAATCCAGGCTGAGGAGGAGCGACTAGGTCGAGCCAGGCTGAGGAGGAGGAGCGACTAAGCCGAGTCAGGCTGAGCCCATAGGGCTGTGGGAACATAGGGCCTGATTTTCAGTGAAAAGAATTCTTACAAATGTGGGAAGATAGGGCTGTGGGACCATTGGGCTGTGGGAACACCGTTTAGCTCAAGTAGAACTGGCTGAATTTGGCTTCTTTTAACTACCTCCAGACCTGACAGGGTTTTTACTTCTGAAACTCCAGGCTTACTGGCCTGGCATTTCCTTCCTGATGAATCAGGAGTCCTTAATGGCAACTAGGACCAGAAAACTTGCTTTTAAAAAATGACATCAATCCTCCACACTGGGTTCTATGGTTTTATTTCCCATGGCAAGCATCAACCCCGTTCTAGCAAAGGCTCCAAGCATCTGCTTGCATCACCAAGATTTGGAACAAGACTTCTCAGACTCCACGTCCCTGACACACTCCTGCACACATGTGAAGCCATACTTCACGCCAATCTGACCAGGAGCTGTTGAGACATCTTGTCAAAGTGTTGGATGACTGCAACCCAGCTACAGTGACATCCAGTAAGTGTTTCCATACCATGGACCATGACAAATGGCCACATAACATCCGAAAATGTATTAGAAAACAGTGGGCCTCATTCACCAACCGTTCTTACGAAGAAATGTGTTCTTAAACCATTCTTACGCACTTTTTACGAAGATTCTGGCATTCACTAATGTTTCCTTAACTTGGATTTGTTCTTAGCTAAGAACAAAATCTACGAACACTGAAAAGCACTCTTAGCACATTTGAGTGATGACAATTTGCTCCAAATAACTGGTTACTGCATTTTATTTAATTCTACAGTCGTTTACAATGATAGTATTGTACTGTAATGTATTTCTGATCATTTGTTGAAAAAAAAATCATATTATGCTAAAAAACACTAACACTGCAATTTACATCAGTAATTAAACTGATTAAATCCTGCGTTATTTGGTGATTGATCGCTATTTATAGAGCCAAAATGCAGTGGTAGAATGTAACAAAGTACAAATTCTTCGTAACTGTACTTAAGTAAATTTTTCACATATCTGTACTTTACTTAAGTAGACTCAATAGTGCATATAGCCTACTTTTGACTTTGACTTTGTTACATTTTGCAGCAATTATCTATACTTTCTACTCCACTACATTTTCTACAATGTTCCGTTACATTTTCTGATCAGTTTCCCCCTGCCAAAACGTCTTCCTGACCGTCACACGTTTGTCTCACCAGTGAGGTTTGGTTGCCATAGATACTGTATATATGGGGCACCGCTGATCCAAGCCGGCTCAGGTGCTGCAGAGCCCAGGCGCAGCATCGCTGACCCTCGGTAATACAGCCTCCAGCAAACATGAAAATGAAAATGTTTGTTTTTTATTATTCCCGTTTTTAAATCATAGTTGCTATATCTATTTCTCTCCACAGCGTCGTTTACTCCTCCGCCAGGCTGCGTAAGACGCGTTCATATCTTATTTATTTGGCTGGACCTCTTCACATCTCCCCATTTGCGCTGCTTCACACACTTTATTTGCTTACTTGCATGGTTAGAGAAAATAAATACATCCATGAATAAAACCAACCGCATTCCGATTCCAACAACACATTTCCGTTTTATGGTTAGGATAGGAACTTCTTTTAAAAGCCAGGCCTTGTTTGTGGTAGTTGACATCTTCAACATTTACTAAAGTAAATATGTCTCTGGTTATTTGTACTTTTATTTAAGTACTGAGATTCAATACTTCCTCCACCGCGGCTCCGACAATCTCTAACGCAGTCTCCCAGGAGGTGCCGGTAAGTGTCATGTCCTTATATGGGAATTTGCGGGGCGTTATCTTATGCTAATTAGGAACAACTGGCATGTGCTTTCAGTTACGAAGACGTGGGATTCATCAATCCTAAGAACACAGGTGCGAACAATTCTGCTGTTTAAGAACACTTCATGAATCCGACGTAGACTTCGCTTAGAAACTTTCTTAAGAACATTTTTAAGAGAAAACTTAGGAAGATATTGGTGAAATTGAGTGTTTCTCAAACTTTTTCCAACCAAAGACCACTTACTCAACGAAATAAAAAAACTCCTAACTGACAAAATATCCCCAAAAGCAATAGGCCTCCTACTTCAACAGAATATAACAAATGACAGTCGAAATTAAATGATCATCCATCCATCTTCGTCCGCTTATCTGGGGTCAGGTCGCAGGGGCAGCAGCTCCAGTAGGGGACCCTAAATTTCCATTTTCCAAGCCACATTAACCAGCTGTAGATATAATCCCTCCACCTAGTCCTGGGTCTTCCCCAAGGCCTCCTGCCAGCTGGTAGTGCCTGGAACACCTCCCTAGGGAGGAGCCCAGGGGGCATCCTTACCAGATGTCCAAACCACCTCAACTGGCTCCTTCCGACGCAAAGCAGCAGCGGCTCTACTCCGAGTTCCTCACGGATTACTGAGCGTCTCACCCTATCTCTAAGAGAGACCACCCTCTTGAGGAAACCCATGTTTTGGTCATTCGGAAATTAAATGACAGTTTTTCAAAACAGCGGAGTCACTTATTGTCTCTCTTGCCGTCTTAATGATGAAGAATGGTGCTGCTTATGCAGGCAAGCCATCAATCCATCGTAAGTTGACTGTTACGTAAACTTTATTCCTGCGTATTTCCTTCAAAAGTAACCTTGATCATTTGTAGTAAAGTAAATGTTGGGGCATTATCGCAAAACCGTCGGCTACATTGCTGAAGTCCAACAACAAAGAAAAACAGCCAATTGAAATAATTTTTTTTTTTTATCTGCATGAGTTTATTTATTGAAAACAACACAAGCTTGTGGCTGTTAGGCTTTGGAGTCGCTGACAGTTAGAGAGAAACACGTTGAATTTTAAATTAAAAACACAATATTTTACTAAAATTATTCACCGACCACCCAGGGTCAGACCACTCTTTGAGTAATACCATTGTATAAAAATAAGAGAATCCATAATATATTTAAATCTACTATATTATTATTGTTGTTTTTAACCACTGTGTCAGCAACCTCTAACTTGTTGTTTCATGAAGTTACCAAGTCACCAAATCAGGGATGTTGTCCCCTCCACCCTCGGACCCAGCGAATGGCCATGACGGATTGAACCAGGTGGCCATTAGTGGTTTTTGGAAAATGCAAAGAACTCCTAAGGTTGTTGTTTTTGCACATATTCCAGGCACACCTGCTTCAACAATATATAACCTGAAAGGACTCCAGTGTACGGCAGTCTGCGGAGAAGTGGGAAACGGACACAGCTACATCAAGTTGGAAAAAACTAAAAAAGGTTTGTCTCTTTTAATGTGCTCAAATATATTTTAATGTAATGTCTGATTGTCAATGACGAGCCTATTTAGTATGAATAAATTATCCTTTTTCGATGTAAAATCCACTTTGGACATGTTCACTTCACATGTAATGGATCAATACCAATTCTGATACCTTAACTCAAGATATATGCCTATACCGAGTACTGATCCAATAACAGAGCTTATTTGCAATCATTTTTATGTAAAATAACTTGAGGCCAAGGATCTGCAGATTATTGGATCAGTGCATCCCTAGTTGTTACAGTTACATGTTTTAAAAAATATTCATATTTTAACCAAATTTTGTCCAGTTTAGACCAAGATGTTCAGACAATGAAACACTCAACCTCCATGAAAAGAAGCTGGGTCTAAAGTATTGAACAAGTAAATGACTTAGTAACAAAGAGGTAGACTGCAAAAGAGTTTTGTCAATGTTTTCATCGTTGGTATGAAAATCCTAGTAATAGTAGTAGTCTACAGGGGCTGAGAGTTTGGTCTCACAGAATTTCGTGAAATTATCCCTGTTGTCCCACATTTCATGGAAACGTAAGCCCACCCAAAACCTTTTCCTTAACTTAAGGGGCCGTGTTCATTTCATGGAATTCTGTGAGATCAGGTTGGGCTGAGAGTTTGATATTGAATATAAAGAATCCATGTGGTTTTTGTTTATAATGGTAAAACATTTGGTTGATATTACTTCATTGTGACTTTGTGACTACATAATGGGCCGTTGACTCTCTTCTCGTTCTCTTCCACAGGCCATGTCCGTCAACTCTTCTTCCTCCCTCAATGTTACCCTTGTCCCTACTCCCTTCCCGTACTCCATCCCTTCTTTCTACAAAATTTGCCAGAAATCCGTGGCCAGCGTTATCGTGTTTTCCATCTACACCTTCACCAACCTCTTCCTCCTCCCTCTCTTCATTCTCGTCCTCTACATTGGTTTCCAACGATGGAGGCATCAGAGTTCTGTGCCTGCAGGGCAGAAAACAAGCCACTCTGACTTCTTAACCTACCACATGATTGTTGTGGAGATTTTGGGTGTTTCTGGATCATTCATGTACTGTGTGGGCCTTTACACCAATAGTGAAAGAGATATATTGTTGGGGAATCTTGTTTCCAGTGTTATTTTCCCTGGACAGACTTTGTTTCACAGTTTAACCTGTGTGGAGCGCTACCTGGCTGTTGTTCACCCTGTCACCTACATGCGCCTGCGAGACAAAGAAGGAACTTGGTTTAGAAACGTCAGCATTTTGTGTATTTGGCTGCTGTGCTTTGGATGGGTGGGGATAACACACTTGTACATGCCTGGTTTTCCTACCATCCTTTTACTCTGCATAGAGTGCTTCTCACTGATTGTTATATCTTTCTGCAGCCTTTCTGTTCTCCGTGTTGTCATTCGTCCAGGGCCGGGGGAAGTGGGCGGGGACAGGGAGCGTGTTGATCAATCAAAGCAGAGAGCTTTCCACATCATCAGGGCCATAATGGGAGCTCTGTTGTTGAGGCTGGCCGGGCTTTTGGTTTGTTGTGGCTTCATGTACTGGTCCCAGTTGACTACTAGTATAGAATTATGTGCATTTGTAGATGCTGGGCTCTTTTGGGGTATTCCCAGCAGTCTGGTTCTGCCTTTGCTGTTTCTACACAAGACAGGAAAACTGGCATGTTGTAGGTGCAACACTGAGTCAGGATAAGAGTAAAGTAAATAGAGAGCTGAGTGTCAATTAATAATTGTCCATTACAAATCCACATGATGTGTTATTCAGTGTTGCAGTCAAGACCATCTAAACCAAGACCAATTTATCACCAAGATCAGAGGGTATCAAGACTTTGAGGGGTTGAGGCCAAGACCAAAACCAGACCACTGCGAGTCTCAGACTCAAAGTGATCTGAAAGAAAATATCCTTATTCTCAAAAAAACTAAATCCATCGTTTTTTTCTACATTCACAAGTTTATCATGAGAAATGCTTTCATAAAATAATCAAAAAGGATTGCAAAGGTGAATTTTATGTGTAGGAATGTGCCTTTGTTTTCTATGAGCAAACAAATACAAAGACTCAGGGGATGAAATCAACCTAAACATCTTTATTCTACACTCCTTTTCCATGTTTTACCATCCACCCAAAACAATACCGTAGTTTTGTATATGTCCCTGGAACCCTTTGCTCGTCCACGCTACTGCTACAACTCCCCAATGTTATGACCTCATAACAAGCAAGATTCCAGAACAGCTCATCTGAGCAGGATAATCAGGGCTCAGTTTACATCTATCACCATTTCAAGCCAATTGGGGACCATAGGCAGGCTGGGGGAACGCATATTAATGTTAAAAAACCTCATAAAGTGAACAAACCGGGAACTATATTCTCAGGCGGAAAAATATAGTACTTGGGCGGAGTGATATGCTCGCAGCAAGCCTGTCTGAGAATATAGTTCCCGGTTTGTTTACGGTTAGAAGACGGCTGTGTCTCATGTTACGTTGTTTTTTGTACACGCTGTGACTCTACAAATCACAACATGTAAATAGGAACATGTTGGTGTTATTTTGTCACTTTTGTCAAAATTCAGAGCAGTAGACTAGTTGGAACCAGTTACCTGCAGAATCTGTGCTAGGATAAGCTAATGCTGGAGCCGTCAGACAGCGTTACAGCACGCACGGAGATGAGAAGGGTATGTATGGACTCGTCTAACTCTGGGGGTTACGGTGAATAAGCTAAATTCCCAATAATAAAAAATAGTTGGCGTTCATGCTTGAGCAACTACATAACAATATTAACTCATAGTCATAGTATGTCATCTGAATCCTGTCAAATATCTATCTAACTATCTATCTACATGTCAAGGCACATTAATGGATTGGGAAATGTACTGTATGTATCTGTGTGATAATCAAGAATGTTGCAGCTAAATATTAATGCATTCGAATGAAGTAGGAATAAAGGGGAGACTAAATACTTGTGTGTGTATTTGGTTGTTTAATCTCTACTTACCAGGATATACTGATGCAGAAGAAATACTTTTATTATTTTGTGTTTATTTGGCTGCGTTTTGATTAAACACATAATAAGAATCCACCCTGTGTTTGAATCCAAGTGTTTGCGCTCTGAGCTTGTTGCAGAGTTTTAATGGGAAAAATACATTTGCGTATTGCAATTTACCTGAACAAAAAGCATCAGTTTTGCAACATGCAAAGAACCCGACAGTCCTACTCTCACCTGTTTCTCTGTTACACACAAACACATGGGAGAAGACACACACACAAACATACATATACTCACCCATAACACGGATGTTTTAATGTATATTCGGTTCAGAAAGCGGTGAACAGTGAACAAGTTCGGAGACGCAGGAGACGTACGATCACAAACTGCTGAGGTGGGTGTGGTATTTATGTTCTTAAAGTAAAATCCACTAAAATCAGAAAAGACAGACATCAGTTCACTGCCTGGATAAAGATTCTTATTTTACTTTAACAAATTCCAATGTACAGTAGGCTATGATAGTTGTATGTATAACAAGAGGCTGTATAAATGATGTACATTGTTCAAACATTAGTGCAAATGAACATGAAATAACAAACCTCAAAGATTTACCAGTTGAAATTATAAAAACGTTATAAACTAAATATAAGTCAAATAATTAATATTATTGTTATTGTTATTATTCTGTGTACACGGATTGGCAATCAACGGGTTATTTATTCATTTATTATCAATGTTTACTTGAAAACTATCAATTTACCATTTACATTATGAGTTACATAATGTAAATGGTAAATTGATAGTTAAATGAACTTCAGTTAACAGTTATTTTATTGTTAAAACAATGAAATGATAATTTATGATTACTAATTATTCATAATGTAATCATTTATGTTATTGTATTATTGGTTTTGTGTAATACACAATGACTAAGTTATAGATTTAGATTCATACTCCATACTTTGTCAATGTTAATAATTGTTTTGTAAACTATAAACATTATTTGGATGGCCTTTTTTTAAAGATAATTTTGTCGGCTTTACGCCTTTAATGGACAGGACAGATGAGAAAGGGGAGAGAGAGGGGGAAGACATGCATGAAAGTTGAACCCTGGACCAAATTCGGATGGCTTTTATCAAGTTGCAACTAATGCTTATAATTTAATGATTAATAAGTAGTTTTTAAAGCATCAAGTACCATTACATTTTCCCCATTTAATCTTTTTTGGTGATTAGATGATTATTTGTGTATTGATAATTATATATATATATATATATATATATATATATATATATATATATATATAAATACTATTTATAGATGCTTTACAAAGTATTTATTAATCATTGAGACGGTACTATAATCATTGGTTGCAGCTTTATAATCGCTATCCAAATATTCTTAATTGATGGTTTACAAACAATTTCTTAAAGGTTACCAAATAATTTTAATGATTAACAAATACTTAAAATAATATATAAAATATTATGATGCATGCAACAATAAACTTGAAATAAATTATAGCATTACTAATAAGTAGTATAAAATTATTATTTTGTTTATTAGTTTGTATAAACTCAAGTTTAAGCCTTTGCGCAAGTCGCCCCTGACGACCGACGGAGGCAGCGAAAGTCAAACCCAAAGCGCAATGGCGGCATGCAAACGTTGAGATATAAACTTTTCATATTTGTAGCGCCCTCTAATAACCAATATCTGCCAAATTTGGCACAAAGCCTCAGAGTGGCATGGCAAACAAGGATCTAAAGTTTCACATTGATAACATTTATTTTGGACGATATATGCAAAAGTCCATGTTTTTGGTCTCTAGCCACAAAAATGTGTTCATTTGTAATTAATCTCCAAGCGATGAAAATAATTTTGATACATTTTTGTCAGGTCCATCTAAAAGATCCTACATGCAAAGTCTCAGGCAGATCAGGAAAAACCCCAGAAGGGGTTGCGAAAAAGTAGGTTTTGCACATTTCGCGAGAAAATTTTTTAGGCAGAAATTGCTGTGTCCAATATCAAGAGATTTATAAGGTTTTTGTAGGTGCCATGCACGGTATGGGAGTTGTAAGCACTTTGTAACATAATGAAGTGATATATATATATGTTTCCCAGCAACGCTGGTACTTGGAGCCGCGTTGCCTTGCATATGCGGCTCACAGCCCCCTCGGGCTTGGACCCTGAATTAATTACCAATTTACCATTTAATATTGATGGTTATTATAAAGTGCCACTGAAAAATGTGTTGTTGCCCAACAGCTCATGATCTCCAGTGTAGCTGCCAAAGGAGGTGTTGTGTCACTGGTTTTGTTTGACTGTAACTTTTCAGAGTTTGTTTTACAGCACAGTTCCTTTTCTTTTCTCCTAATCAGGTCTCCATCTACATACGGTCAATATGTCAGTCAACTCCTCTTCCACCTCCAACTCCTCCCTGGATTCAGTACTCGTTGATTGCTACGACTTCACATTCAGTGTTTTTTAAACGGGCCTGTAGCCCCAGAGCCTTCCTCCTCCTGCCCTCCCATCCTCGTCCTGTGTCTGGGTCACCAACGATGGCGGCAAGCGTTCCTTCTTCTCGGCAAGCCACTCCGACATCTTCACCTACAACATGGCTGCCTTGCGGAACTGACCTGGTGCTTGGGGACTGTCGGCTTCTACTGTGGTAGGTTCGCTGGTCTCACAGGGATGATCACAGCCGGGGCCCGCTGGCCCCTCCGCCTACACTGGGGAGGCCTTCTTTCACATCCTGAACTGTGTGGAGCGGTACCTGGCTGTTGTACACCCCGTACCTACATGGGGTTAAGAAGGGGCAGGGGTCAGGATCAGAAACATCAGCATCGGGTGTGTTTGGCTGCTGTGCTTTGGATCGAGCAGTGCTGTAAATCTGCTCAATCGTACTTTACCTATCACCTCATCTTTAATCCTTGTGGCCTTCACTTCAGTTGTCGTATCTTTCTGCAGCTTTTGTGTTCTCTGTGTTCTGATTCGTCCAGGGCCAGGGGACGGGAGGACAGGAAGCGAGTTGACCACTCAAAAAAGAAGGCTTTCCACACTGTCATGGCCATAACAGTCGTGCTGTGGTTCTGGTTTGGTGCGTTCCTAGTTTGCTATGTTCTGCATGCCTTGCCACTGCTAAGCACCAGTGCTGACTGTTTGATGATGTCGTGTACAGCCTGGTTTAATCTGCCCTGCAGTCTGGTGTTGCCTCTTCTGTATCTACACAGGGCAGGGAAACTATCATGTTGCTGTCATAAAAGCCGGTAAAGATAAGCATTGTATTACAGTTATTGGCAGCACTCGCAGTAAGGTCCGGCAATGAGAGACTCCACAAGTAAGGTCTTGCTACGTCACACATAAATTCTAGGAAAGGAGAAAAAAATGCTTTGCATTTCTTTAAACCAACCACATTAATCTTGGGTGGCGCTAAGCTCTAGACGCAGCGACAGTGGCTCTGCAAAATGGTCTCAGGAAGGAGCTGGTGATACATTTGCATCACGCAAAACAAAACGCCACATAAAATATTGACATATTACAGTAAAGTAAGCCTTTTAAATTAGCTGGATACATGGTTAAAACATCAGTTGCTCTTACCAGTGTATCGCCCTGTGTAACTTACTTCATCCAAAGCAATCCCCACCAATCTGTCCAGAAACGTTGGCATTTGCCGGATGGCTCTCCATCTATCATTGCCACCAATGTTTATGGCGTTCCCTATACGATGGAGAACTGGCCAGCAGCAATTGTTTCATCTGTGTCTTTATCTTGCCCGGCATAATAATCATGTAATAAGAGTGTTTGTGGTGGTTGTTATTAGGTTCTTGTGAGGTGTCTCACAGTATGTGGTTGCTAAGATGTTTATGTGTGAGCTGGTTGGTTTTACATTCCACATTATTGAGATGTGTTAATTTGAGATTTTTAATGCAAACAATAGCAGAATTATAAAACCAATAGACTTGAACTGAACTTAATAGGCTTTATTAATCATTGACCTAACGCATTCTAATGAACGAGTTTGTATGATATTGTAGGTAAATGTATGCAAACCAATTCATATAATATCCTACAACAGGTGTTTTAAATAGGTGAGGCGCGCCTCCCCTGGGGGGCGCCAAAGAGCCACAGGGGAGGCGCGACACGCAAAGAATAAATAACTCTGTATGCAGCTCTATTGATATCGGTAATTGTGTGTGCATGTATTAGCTTTAAAATGCATTGTTTCCTTGTCCCAAGTTAACAGAAGTCAGCATTAAGGGAGTAGACAGGACCCAGCATAAAACGTAGGAAATATGATCCTGAGTTAAAGTTTGGTTTCACCTGGTTGGTGTCCGAGGCTGCATCTCTGCCGCAGTGTGACAGATACTGGGAGAAATGCCAATCACGCTTTTATGGTTGTATGTGGAGAGCGAGTTCCCCCAGATCTCATCTCATCAACCATCTCATCTGAGCAGGATAATCAGGGCTCGGTTTACACCTATCACCATTTCAAGCCAATTGTGGACCATAGGCAGGCTGGGGGA
This sequence comes from Perca fluviatilis, assembly GCF_010015445.1. Classification (NCBI taxonomy): domain Eukaryota; kingdom Metazoa; phylum Chordata; class Actinopteri; order Perciformes; family Percidae; genus Perca; species Perca fluviatilis. Next base: position 39,015,455 of record NC_053125.1, read on the forward strand.
ACGCATATTAATGTTAAAAAACCTCATAAAGTGAAATTTTCATGACATCGGACCTTTAATGATTGTAAAGATTTACAGAGAAAATGTTTACGGCATTTACTATCTAACAGACACATGCTAGCATGTTTACACACTGGTTACAGGAAACGCTTATTACGGCGGGCAAGATAAAGACACAGATGAAACAATTGCTGCTCCAGAAACATTCGTTGGCAATGATAGATGGAGAGCCATTCCGCAAATGCCAACATTTCGGGACAGATTGGTGGGGATTGCTATTGATGAAGTAAATTATACAGGGTGATACACTGGTAAGAGTAACTGACGTTTTAACCATGTATCCATCTAATTTAAAAGACTTACTTTATTGTATTTTGTGAAAAGTTAACTTAATTCAATATTTTATGTTTTTGTTTTGAGGGGTGCAAATGTACCACCAGCTCCTTCCTGAGACCATTTTGCAGCGCCACTGTCGCTGTGTCCAGAGCTTAGCGTCACCCAAGACGATTGTGATTGGTTTAAAGGAACACGTCGACTTATTGGGAATTTAGCTTATTCACCGTAACCTCCAGAGTAAGACAAGTCCATACATACCCTTCTCATCTCCGTGCGTGCTGTAACGCTGTCTGACGGCTCCAGCGGCATCAGCCCATAACAGAACAGGCAGGTGAATGGTTCCAGCAATCCTACTGCTCCGAATAAGTGACAAAATAACACCAACATGTTCCTATTTACATGTTGTGATTTGTAGAGTCACAGCGTGTACAAAAAACAACATAACATGAGACACAGCCATCTTCTAACCGTAAACAAACCGGGAACTATATTCTCAGGCGGAAGAATATATTACTTGGGCGGAGTGATATGCTCGCAGCAAGCCTGTCTGAGAATATAGTTCCCGGTTTGTTTAGGGATAGAAGATGGCCGTGTCTCATGTTACGTTGTTTTTTGTACACGCTGTGACTCTACAAATCACAACATCTAAATAGGAACATGTTCATGTTATTTTGTCACTTTTGTCACAATTCGGAGCAGTAGGCTAGTTGGAACCAGTTACCTGCAGGATCTGTGCTAGGATAAGCTAATGCTGGAGCCGTCAGACAGCGTTACAGCACGCACGGAGATGAGAAGGGTATGTATGGACTCGTCTTACTCTGGGGGTTACGGTGAATAAAATAAATTCCCAATAAGTCGGCGTGTTCCTTTAAAGAAATGCAAATCATTTTTTTCTCCTTTCCTAGAATTTATGTGTGATGTAGCAAGACCTTACTTGAAAATAAGGTCTAAGCAATCTAAAGACCCTGAAGGTGAAATGTCATTAAAAGCTTGAGTCTTGATGAAGATGTGGCATGGTGGCCATTTTGAGCATTTTGTCAAGAACCAGGCAGTTGTGTGTGTAACTCAAATTTACATTGTCTTATCTGCCTGAAAATGTTCATGCTTGAGCAACTACATAACAATATTAACTCATGGTGATAGTATGTCATCTGAATCCTGTCAAATATCTATCTAACTATCTACATGTCAAGGCACATTAATGGATTTTTCCGTCTGTTTATTGGGAAATGTACTGTATGTATCTGTGTGATAATCAAGAATGTTGCAGCAAAATATTAATGCATTTGAATGAAGTAGGAATAAAGGGGAGACTAAATACTTGTGTGTGTATTTGGTTGTTTAATCTCTACTTACCAGGATATACTGATGCAGAAGAAATACTTTTATTATTTTGTGTTTATTTGGCTGCCCTTTGATTAAACACATAATAAGAATCCACCCTGTGTTTGAATCCAAGTGTTTGCGTGTCTCGTTGCAGAGTTTTAATGGGAAAAATACATTTGCGTATTGCAATTTACCTGAACAAAAAGCATCAGTTTTGCAACATGCAAAGAACCCGACAGTCCTACTCTCACCTGTTTCCCTGTTACACACAAACACCTATGAGAACACACACACACACACAAACATACATATACTCACCCATAACACGGATGTTTTAATGTATATTCGGTTCAGAAAGCGGTGAACAGTGAACAAGTTCGGAGACGCAGGAGACGTACGATCACAAACTGCTGAGGTGGGTGTGGTATTTATTTTCTTAACGTAAAATCCACTAAAATCAGAAAAGACAGACATCAGTTCACTGCCTGGATACAGATTCTTATTTTACTTTAACAAATTCACATGTACAGTAGGCTATGATCGTTTTATGTAGTATGTATAACAATAGGCTGTATAAATGATGTACATTGTTCAAATATTAGTGCAAATGAACATGAAATAACAAGTCTGGTAGTGGACCTCAAAGATTTACCAGTTGAAATATAACCGGTATAAAAGATAAGTTAAATAATTAATATTATTGTTATTGTTATTATTCTGTGTACACGGAGAGCCGATCAACGAGTTATTCATTCATTTATTATCAATGTTACTTGGTAACACATTATAACGTAAATGGTAATTTGATAGTTAAATGAACATCAGTTAAGTTATTTTATTGATAAAACAATGAAATGATAATTTATGATTACTAATTATTCATAATGTAATCATTTATGTTATTGTATTATTGGTTTTGTGTAATACGCAATGACTAGGTTATAGATTTAGATTCATACTTCATACTTTGTCAATGCTAATAATTGTTTTGTAAACTATAAACATTATTTGGATGTTTTTTTTTTAAAGATAATTTTGTCGGCTTTTCCGCCTTTAATGGACAGGACAGATGAGAAAGGGGAGAGAGAGAGGTGAAGACATGCAGGAAAGTTTAACCCTGGACCACATTTGGAGGGCTTTTATCAAGTTGCAATTAATGCTTATAATTTAATGATTAATAAGTAGTTTTTAAAGCATCAAGTAACATTATGTTTGCCCCATTTAATCTTTTTTGGTGATTAGATGATTATTTGTGTACTGATAATATCTATATAATACTATTTAAAGATGCTTTACAAGTATTTATTAACCATTTAGAAGGTACTATAATCATCGGTTGCAGCTTTAGAATCGCTATCCAAATATTGTTAATTGATGGTTTACGAACAATTTCTCAAAGGTTACCAAATCATTTTAATGATTAACAAATACTTAAAATAATATATAAAATATTATGATAAATAAACTTGAAATAAATTATAGCATTACTAATAACTAGTACAAAATTATTATTTAATTGTTTGTATAAACTCAAGTTTAAGCCTTTGGCGCAAGTCGGTCCTGACGATAACACAGGAGGCGAAAGTCAAACCCAAAGTGCAATGGCGCGCACAACGTTGAGATATAAACTTTTCATATTTGTAGCGCCCTCTAATAAGCAATATTTGCCAAATCTGGCACAAAGCCTCAGAGTGTCATGGCAAACAAGGATCTAAAGTTTCACGTTGATAACATTTATTTTGGACGATATATGCAAAAGTCCATGTTTTGGTCTCTAGCCACAAAAATGTGTTCATTTGTAATTAATCTCCAAACGATAAAAATAATTTTGATCCATTTTTGTCAGGTCCATCTAAAAGATCCTACATGCAAAGTCTCAGGCAGATCAGGAAAAACCCCAGAAGGGGTTTCGAAAAAGTAGGTTTTGCACATTTCGCAAGAACATTTTTTAGGCAGAAATTGCTGTGTCCAATATCAAGAGATTTATAAGGTTTTTGTAGGTGCCGTGCACGGTATGGGAGTTGGAAGCACTTTGTAGCATAATGAAGTGATATATATATACAGTATATGGTTCCCAGCAACGCTGGTACTTGGAGCCGCGTTGCCTTGCATATGTGGCTCACAGCCCCCTCGGGCTTGGACCCTGAATTAATTACCAACTTACCATTTAATATTGATGGTTATTATAAAGTGCCACTGAAAAATGTGTTGTTGTCCAACAGCTCATAATCTCCAGTGTAGCTGCCAAAGGAGGTGTTGTGTCACTGGTTTTGTTTGACTGTAACTTTTCAGAGTTTGTTTTACAGCACAGTTCCTTTTCTTTTTCTCCTAATCAGGTCTCCATCTACATACGGTCAATATGTCAGTCAACTCCTCTTCCACCTCCAACTCTTCCCTGGATTCAGTACTCGCTGGGATTACTACGACTTCACATTCAGTGTTTTTATCAACACGGCCTTTACCATACCGCAAGAGCCTTCCTCCTCCTGCCTCTCTCCATCCTCGTCCTGTGTCTGGGTGAACGCCGATGGCGGTAGCAGCGTTCCTTCGCTTCCGGCAAGACTCAATCTTCAACCTACAACATGGCTGCCTTGGAACTGACCTGGTGCTTGGGGACTGTCGGCTTCTACTGTGGTAGGTTCGCTGGTCTCACAGGGATGATCACAGCGGGGCCCTGGCTTCGAACCTTCGCCTACACTGGGGAGGCCTTCTTTCACATCCTGAACTGTGTGGAGCGGTACCTGGCTGTTGTACACCCCGTCACCTACATGGGGTTAAGAAAGGGGCAGGGGGTCAGGATCAGAAACATCAGCATCGGGTGTGTTTGGCTGCTGTGCTTTGGATCGAGCAGTGCAATAAATCTGCTCAATCGTACTTTATCCATCACCTCATCTTTAATCCTTGTGGCCTTCACTTCAGTTGTCGTATCTTTCTGCAGCTTTTGTGTTCTCTGTGTTCTGATTCGTCCAGGGCCAGGGGAAGGGGGACAGGACAGGAAGCGAGTTGACCACTCAAAAAAGAAGGCTTTCCACACTGTCATGGCCATAACAGTCGTGCTGTGGTTCTGGTTTGGTGCGTTCCTAGTTTGCTATGTTCTGCATGCCTTGCCACTGCTAAGCACCAGTGCTGACTGTTTGATGATGTCGTGTACAGCCTGGTTTAATCTGCCCTGCAGTCTGGTGTTGCCTCTTCTGTATCTACACAGGGAGCAGGAAACTATCATGTTGCTGTCATAAAAGCCGGTAAAGATAAGCATTGTATTACAGTTATTGGCAGCACTCGCAGTAAGGTCCGGCAATGAGAGACTCCACAAGTAAGGTCTTGCTACGTCACACATAAATTCTAGGAAAGGAGAAAAAAATGCTTTGCATTTCTTTAAACCAACCACATTAATCTTGGGTGGCGCTAAGCTCTAGACGCAGCGACAGTGGCTCTGCAAAATGGTCTCAGGAAGGAGCTGGTGATACATTTGCATCACGCAAAACAAAACGCCACATAAAATATTGACATATTACAGTAAAGTAAGCCTTTTAAATTAGCTGGATACATGGTTAAAACATCAGTTGCTCTTACCAGTGTATCGCCCTGTGTAACTTACTTCATCCATAGCAACGTTGGCATTTGCCGGATGGCTCTCCATCTATCATTGCCACCAATGTTTATGGCGTTCCCTATACGATGGAGAACTGGCCAGCAGCAATTGTTTCATCTGTGTCTTTATCTTGCCCGGCATAATAATCATGTAATAAGAGTGTTTGTGGTGGTTGTTATTAGGTTCTTGTGAGGTGTTACACAGTATGTGGTTGCTAAGATGTTTATGTGTGAGCTGGTTGGTTTTACATTCCACATTATTGAGATGTGTTAATTTGAGATTTTTAATGCAAACAATAGCAGAATTATAAAACCAATAGACTTGAACTGAACTTAATAGGCTTTATTAATCATTGACCTAACGCATTCTAATGAACGAGTTTGTATGATATTGTAGGTAAATGTATGCAAACCAATTCATATAATATCCTACAACAGGTGTTTTAAATAGGTGAGGCGCGCCTCCCCTGGGGGGCGCCAAAGAGCCACAGGGGAGGCGCGACACGCAAAGAATAAATAACTCTGTATGCAGCTCTATTGATATCGGTAATTGTGTGTGCATGTATTAGCTTTAAAATGCATTGTTTCCTTGTCCCAAGTTAACAGAAGTCAGCATTAAGGGAGTAGACAGGACCCAGCATAAAACATAGGAAATATGATCCTGAGTTAAAGTTTGGTTTCACCTGGTTGGTGTCCGAGGCTGCATCTCTGCCGCAGTGTGACAGATACTGGGAGAAATGCCAATCACGCTTTTATGGTTGTATGTGGAGAGCGAGTTCCCCCAGATCTCATCTCATCAACCATCTCATCTGAGCAGGATAATCAGGGCTCGGTTTACACCTATCACCATTTCAAGCCAATTGTGGACCATAGGCAGGCTGGGGGAACGCATATTAATGTTAAAAAACCTCATAAAGTGAAATTTTCATGACATCGGACCTTTAATGATTGTAAAGATTTACAGAGAAAATGTTTACGGCATTTACTATCTAACAGACACATGATAGCATGTTTACACACTGGTTACAGGAAAAGCTTATACGGGCCGGGCAAGATAAAGACACAGATGAAACAATTGCTGCTCCAGAAACATTCGTTGGCAATGATAGATGGAGAGCCAATCCGCAAATGCCAACATTTTCGGGACAGATTGGTGGGGATTGCTATTGATGAAGTAAATTATACAGGGTGATACACTGGTAAGAGTAACTGACGTTTTAACCATGTATCCATCTAATTTAAAAAGACTTACTTTATTGTATTTTGTGAAAAGTTAACTTAATTCAATATTTTATTTTATTTTGTTTTGAGGGGTGCAAATGTACCACCAGCTCCTTCCTGAGACCATTTTGCAGCGCCACTGTCGCTGTGTCCAGAGCTTTAGCGTCACCCAAGACGATTGTGATTGGTTTTAAAGGAACCCGCGACTTATTGGGAATTTAGCTTATTCACCGTAACCTCCAGAGTAAGACAAGTCCATACATACCCTTCTCATCTCCGTGCGTTAACTGAGCGGCGTCGACGGCTCCAGCGGCATCAGCCCATAACAGAACAGAGGCAAGTGAATGGTTCCAGCAATCCTACTGCTCCGAATAAGTGACAAAATAACACCAACATGTTCCTATTTACATGTTGTGATTTGTAAGAGTCTGCGTGTACAAAAACAACATAACATGAGCACAGCCATCTTCTAACCGTAAACAAACCGAACTATATTCTCAGGCGGAAGAATATAGTGCGCAGTAGGGTGATATGCTTCGCAGCAAGCCTGTCTGAGAATATAGTTCCCGGTTTGTTTAGGGATAGAAGATGGCCGTGCTCATGTTACGTTGTTTTTGTACTACGCTGTGACTCTACAAATCACAACATCTAAATAGGAACATGTTCATGTTATTTTGTCACTTTTGTCACAATTCGGAGCAGTAGGCTAGTTGGAACCAGTTACCTGCAGGATCTGTGCTAGGATAAGCTAATGCTGGAGCCGTCAGACAGCGTTACAGCACGCACGGAGATGAGAAGGGTATGTATGGACTCGTCTTACTCTGGGGGTTACGGTGAATAAAATAAATTCCCAATAAGTCGGCGTGTTCCTTTAAAGAAATGCAAATCATTTTTTTCTCCTTTCCTAGAATTTATGTGTGATGTAGCAAGACCTTACTTGAAAATAAGGTCTAAGCAATCTAAAGACCCTGAAGGTGAAATGTCATTAAAAGCTTGAGTCTTGATGAAGATGTGGCATGGTGGCCATTTTGAGCATTTTGTCAAGAACCAGGCAGTTGTGTGTGTAACTCAAATTTACATTGTCTTATCTGCCTGAAAATGTTCATGCTTGAGCAACTACATAACAATATTAACTCATGGTGATAGTATGTCATCTGAATCCTGTCAAATATCTATCTAACTATCTACATGTCAAGGCACATTAATGGATTTTTCCGTCTGTTTATTGGGAAATGTACTGTATGTATCTGTGTGATAATCAAGAATGTTGCAGCAAAATATTAATGCATTTGAATGAAGTAGGAATAAAGGGGAGACTAAATACTTGTGTGTGTATTTGGTTGTTTAATCTCTACTTACCAGGATATACTGATGCAGAAGAAATACTTTTATTATTTTGTGTTTATTTGGCTGCCCTTTGATTAAACACATAATAAGAATCCACCCTGTGTTTGAATCCAAGTGTTTGCGTGTCTCGTTGCAGAGTTTTGAGAAAAAATACATTTTGCGTATTGCAATTTACCTGAACAAAAGCATCAGTTTTGCAACATGCAAAGAACCCGACAGTCCTACTCTCACCTGTTTCCCTGTTACACACAAACACCTATGAGAACACACACACACACACAAACATACATATACTCACCCATAACACGGATGTTTTAATGTATATTCGGTTCAGAAAGCGGTGAACAGTGAACAAGTTCGGAGACGCAGGAGACGTACGATCACAAACTGCTGAGGTGGGTGTGGTATTTATTTTCTTAACGTAAAATCCACTAAAATCAGAAAAGACAGACATCAGTTCACTGCCTGGATACAGATTCTTATTTTACTTTAACAAATTCACATGTACAGTAGGCTATGGTGTTTTTATGTATAACAAGAGGCTGTATAAATGATGTACATTGTTCAAATATTAGTGCAAATGAACATGAAATAACAAGTCTGGTAGTGGACCTCAACGATTTACCAGTTGAAATATAAACCGGTATAAAAGATAAGTTAAATAATTAATATTATTGTTATTGTTATTATTCTGTGTACACCGAAGAGCCGATCAACGAGTTATTCATTCATTTATTATCAATGTTACTTGGTAACACATTATAACGTAAATGGTAATTTGATAGTTAAATGAACATCAGTTAAGTTATTTTATTGATAAAAACAAAAATGATAATTTATGATTACTAATTATTCATAATGTAATCATTTATGTTATTGTATTATTGGTTTTGTGATAATACTGCGAATGACTAGGTTATAGATTTAGATTCATACTTCATACTTTGTCAATGCTAATAATTGTTTTGTAAACTATAAACATTATTTGGATGTTTTTTTAAAGATAATTTTGTCGGCTTTTTCCGCCTTTTTAATGGACCGGACAGATGAGAAAGGGGAGAGAGAGAGGTGAAGACATGCAGGAAAGTTTAACCCTGGACCACATTTGGAGGGCTTTTATCAAGTTGCAATTAATGCTTATAATTTAATGATTAATAAGTAGTTTTTAAAGCATCAAGTAACATTATGTTTGCCCCATTTAATCTTTTTTGGTGATTAGATGATTATTTGTGTACTGATAATATCTATATAATACTATTTAAAGATGCTTTACAAGTATTTATTAACCATTTAGAAGGTACTATAATCATCGGTTGCAGCTTTAGAATCGCTATCCAAATATTGTTAATTGATGGTTTACGAACAATTTCTCAAAGGTTACCAAATCATTTTAATGATTAACAAATACTTAAAATAATATATAAAATATTATGATAAATAAACTTGAAATAAATTATAGCATTACTAATAACTAGTACAAAATTATTATTTAATTGTTTGTATAAACTCAAGTTTAAGCCTTTGCGCAAGTCGGTCCTGACGATCAACGGAGGCAGCGAAAGTCAAACCCAAAGTGCAATGGCGGCACGCAAACGTTGAGATATAAACTTTTCATATTTGTAGCGCCCTCTAATAAGCAATATTTGCCAAATCTGGCACAAAGCCTCAGAGTGTCATGGCAAACAAGGATCTAAAGTTTCACGTTGATAACATTTATTTTGGACGATATATGCAAAAGTCCATGTTTTGGTCTCTAGCCACAAAAATGTGTTCATTTGTAATTAATCTCCAAACGATAAAAATAATTTTGATCCATTTTTGTCAGGTCCATCTAAAAGATCCTACATGCAAAGTCTCAGGCAGATCAGGAAAAACCCCAGAAGGGGTTTCGAAAAAGTAGGTTTTGCACATTTCGCAAGAACATTTTTAGGCAGAAATTGCTGTGTCCAATATCAAGAGATTTATAAGGTTTTTGTAGGTGCCGTGCACGGTATGGGAGTTGGAAGCACTTTGTAGCATAATGAAGTGATATATATATACAGTGCCTTGCGAAAGTATTCGGCCCTCTTGAACTTTTCGACCTTTTGCCACATTTCAGGCCTCAAACATAAAGATATAAAACTGTAATTTTTTGTGAAGAATCAACAACAAGTGGGACACAATCATGAAGTGGAACGAAATTTATTGGATATTTCAAACCTTTTAAACAAATAAAAAACTGAAATATTGGGCGTGCAAAATTATTCAGCCCCCTTAAGTTAATACTTTGTAGCGCCACCTTTTGCTGCGATTACAGCTGTAAGTCGCTTGGGGTATGTCTCCATCAGTTCTGCACATCGAGAGACTGACATTTTTGCCCATTCCTCCTTGCAAAACAGCTCAAGCTCAGTGAGGTTGGATGGAGAGCGTTTGTGAACAGCAGTTTTCAGTTCTTTCCACAGATTCTCGATTGGATTCAGGTCTGGACTTTGACTTGGCCATTCTAACACCTGGATATGTTTATTTGTGAACCATTCCATTGTAGATTTTGCTTTAGGTTTTGGATCATTGTCTTGTTGGAAGACAAATCTCCGTCCCAGTCTCAGGTCTTTTGCAGACTCCATCAGGTTTTCTTCCAGAATGGTCCTGTATTTGGCTCCATCCATCTTCCCATCAATTTTAACCATTTCCCCTGTCCCTGCTGAAGAAAAGCAGGCCCAAACCATGATGCTGCCACCACCATGTTTGACAGTGGGGATGGTGTGTTCAGGGTGATGAGCGGTGTTGCTTTTACGCCAAACATAACGTTTTGCATTGTTGCCAAAAGTTCGATTTTGGTTTCATCTGACCACAGCACCTTCTTCCACATGTTTGGTTTGTCTCCCAGGTGGCTTTTGGCAAACTTTAAACGACACTTTTATGGATATCTTTAAGAAATGGCTTTCTTCTTGCCACTCTTCCATAAAGGCCAGATTTGTGCAGTATACGACTGATTGTTGTCCTATGGACAGAGTCTCCTCACAGCTGTAGATCTCTGCAGTTCATCCAGAGTGATCATGGGCCTCTTGGCTGCATTTCTGATCAGTCTTCTCATTGTATGAGCTGAAAGTTTAGAGGGACGGCCGGGTCTTCGTAGATTTGTAATGGTCTGATACTCCTTCCATTTCAATATTATCGCTTGCACAGTGCTCCTTGGGATGTTTAAAGCTTGGGAAATCTTTTTGTATCCAAATCCGGCTTTAAACTTCTCCACAACAGTATCTCGGACCTGCCTGGTGTGTTCCTTGTCTTCTCATGCTCTCCGCGTTTTACACGGACCTCTGAGACTATCACAGAGCAGGTGCATTTATACGGAGACTTGATTACACACAGCTGGATTCTATTTATCATCATTAGTCATTTAGGTCAACATTGGATCATTCAGAGATCCTCACTGAACTTCTGGAGAGAGTTTGCTGCACTGAAAGTAAAGGGGCTGAATAATTTTGCACGCCCACTTTTTCAGTTTTTTATTTATTAAAAAAGTTTGAAATATCCAATGAATTTCGTTCCACTTCATATATGGGACCCACTTGTTGTTGATTCTTCACAAAAAATTACAGTTTTATATCTTTATGTTTGAGGCCTGAAATGTGGCAAAAGGTCGAAACGTTCAAGGGGGCCGAATACTTTCGCAAGGCACTGTATATGGTTCCCAGCAACGCTGGTACTTGGAGCCGCGTTGCCTTGCATATGTGGCTCACAGCCCCCTCGGGCTTGGACCCTGAATTAATTACCAACTTACCATTTAATATTGATGGTTATTATAAAGTGCCACTGAAAAATGTGTTGTTGTCCAACAGCTCATAATCTCCAGTGTAGCTGCCAAAGGAGGTGTTGTGTCACTGGTTTTGTTTGACTGTAACTTTTCAGAGTTTGTTTTACAGCACAGTTCCTTTTCTTTTTCTCCTAATCAGGTCTCCATCTACATACGGTCAATATGTCAGTCAACTCCTCTTCCACCTCCAACTCTTCCCTGGATTCAGTACTCGTTGATTGCTACGACTTCACATTCAGTGTTTTTATCAACACGGCCTTTAACGCCACCAGAGCCTTCCTCCTCCTGCCTCTCTCCATCCTCGTCCTGTGTCTGGGTCGCCAACGATGGCGGCAGCAGCGTTCCTTCGCTACGGCAAGCCACTCCGACATCTTCACCTACAACATGGCTGCCTTGGAACTGACTTGGTGCTTGGGGACTGTCGGCTTCTACTGTGGTAGGTTCGCTGGTCTCACAGGGATGATCACAGCGGGGCCCTGGCTTCAAACCTCCGCCTACACTGGGGAGGCCTTCTTTCACATCCTGACCTGTGTGGAGCGATACCTGGCTGTTGTACACCCCGTCACCTACATGGGGTTAAGAAAGGGGCAGGGGGTCAGGATCAGAAACATCAGCATTGGGTGTGTTTGGCTGCTGTGCTTTGGATCGAGCAGTGCAATAAATCTGCTCAATCGTACTTTATCCATCACCTCATCTTTAATCCTTGTGGCCTTCACTTCAGTTGTCGTATCTTTCTGCAGCTTTTGTGTTCTCTGTGTTCTGATTCGTCCAGGGCCAGGGGAAGGGGGACAGGACAGGAAGCGACTTGACCAGTCAAAAAAGAGGGCTTTCCACACTGTCATGGCCATAACAGTCGTGCTGTGGTTGTGGGTTGGAGTGTTCCTAGTTTGCTATGTTCTGCATGCCTTGCCACTGCTAAGCACCAGTGCTGACTGTTTGATGATGTCGTGTACAGCCTGGTTTAATCTGCCCTGCAGTCTGGTGTTGCCTCTTCTGTATCTACACAGGGCAGGGAAACTATCATGTTGCTGTCATAAAAGCCGGTAAAGATAAGCATTGTATTACAGTTATTGGCAGCACTCGCAGTAAGGTCCGGCAATGAGAGACTCCACAAGTAAGGTCTTGCTACATCACACATAAATTCTAGGAAAGGAGAAAAAAATGCTTTGCATTTCTTTAAACCAACCACATTAATCTTGGGCGGCGCTAAGCTCTAGACGCAGCGACAGTGGCTCTGCAAAATGGTCTCAGGAAGGAGCTGGTGATACATTTGCATTCCGCAAAACAAAACGCCACATAAAATATTGACTACAGTAAAGTAAGCCTTTTAAATTTGCTGGATACATGGTTAAAACATCAGTTGCTCTTACCAGTGTATCGCCCTGTGTAACTTACTTCATCCATAGCAATCCCCACCAATCTGTCCAGAAACGTTGGCATTTGCCGGATGGCTCTCCATCTATCATTGCCACCAATGTTTATGGCGTTCCCTATACGATGGAGAACTGGCCAGCAGCAATTGTTTCATCTGTGTCTTTATCTTGCCCGGCATAATAATCATGTAATAAGAGTGTTTGTGGTGGTTGTTATTAGGTTGTTATGAGGTGTTACACAGTATGTGGTTGCTAAGATGTTTATGTGTGAGCTGGTTGGTTTTACATTCCACATTATTGAGATGTGTTAATATGAGATTTTTAATGCAAACAATAGCAGAATTATAAAACCAATAGACTTGAACTGAACTTAATAGGCTTTATTAATCATTGACCTAACGCATTCTAATGAACGAGTTTGTATGATATTGTAGGTAAATGTATGCAAACCAATTCATATAATATCCTACAACAGGTGTTTTAAATAGGTGAGGCGCGCCTCCCCTGGGGGGCGCCAAGAGCCAAGAGACTGTAAATATTACAGTCCAGGGGTTTATTAATAAATCAATAAATTACAATGAATAATGTATAATTGAGATACTTCACCAAACAAAGATGCCAAAAGAAGGTAAGAGTAAATTATGTCTAAGCTACATGTGTGCTGACTCAGATATAATTAGAAAAGCAGATCTACAGGAGAATAAATAGATGAAAGCAGTACAGAATGCCTGAGAGCCTTACTGCAATATTTTCCATTATGTTTTTATATTTGGATTGTAATCGTTTTCCCTTTTACATAAAGATATATATATATATGTATATATGTAATGTATCTTGAAAATGTATCTTGAAAATGAAGTGTTTTAATGTTAAAAAATTTCGACCACCCTAACCCTTGACCCCCCCACTTCATAACACGTTAAGCATGTTTTGTTGACTTGTGGGTAGGCCCACTGATTTTATGTTGAATGATTTTTAAAGTAGCCTCAATTAGGCCTTCATGAAGTTGGAAATTATTTGCTGTTGCAAAGAATCGTTTATCAATGCACTTTTAAAAAAGTTGAGAAAATAAAATGTCTTCAAATACAATATTAAAAAAAATATTTACATTTTATCAGTTGTTATTGAAACTCATAATTGCCTGGATAACACGAAAGATGGCATTAACTGCAGAGGTGTGTGTGGGTTAGGGCAGGCGGATGGGATTTTGTGGAAGGGGGTACTCGGCTGTCCTTCCCTATTCTAAAGGTGTGGACACACTAAGCAGATGGCCGACCGTTGACAGAAAAGCCAGTCGAAATGATCAGTCTCCCCGTGTTGGTCCAAAAAGTGCCACAGAACACACCAACAAGACGAGACGAGACGAGATGTAATACATCTCTATAGCAGCAGGTGGTGCTACTCTGTATTGTTGCCCAAGAAATGAAAACCGGCAGCTGATTGGACGAACGCGTCACATGGGTTTGTTTTCTCCGGAAATTCAAAGCCAGACTGTCATGGCGGCCGTTCAGAATACGATCTCATATTGTACTAAAATAGTTCACCGAGACGTGTTTCTGAAAACATTTTAAGAGAGAAATAGGCCGTGCCATTGCTGAATCTGTCTTCATTTCAGCTCAACAAAGGTCAGTTTAAAAGATTTTCATCAGATTTTGAGAGACTCTAGTCAAGCTCATTCCGCTCCCCATTTCCGGGTGAGTCCCGACTGCCCTGGCGCCGACTGAACATGTCAGGTCGGCCAAAATGAACGCTGACAGCCCCCCAGACTGACGACGGCACGGGACACACCGAACAGACTCGAGTCACTGACCTCGCCAGACTGTCCCACGGCCGATTGACCTTATTATAATTCAAATTATATTCTCTCCATGACAACACTTGTAGATCATATGACCTGTTACATTTTTGGAAACATACAGTATAATCATGCTCAACTGTACAAACTACTTGCTGTGTTGATAATCGGCAACTTTGCTACTCTCTTTGAGAATAATAATTATAACCAGTAAAAACATTTTTTCTTTGTTTGCTTATTGGAGTTTAATTTGCTCATCAACAGACTCAAATTAACACGATCAGGTAAGTGAAGACATCTCGGACATTATCAGTCCCCATGATAATCTAAAAAAAAGTAGAAACAAATAGCCCATGCTTTAAATTACTCTCTTCAACTAATCATAATTCCATGTAAAGGTATGGTCAGAAACAGCAACAAAATGCAAAACAGAAGTAATGTGTTTCAAGAAGGCACGAAGGTAGTCGCAGCCAGTGACTATGCAAAATCATCTTTGATTTTGTGTGTGAGCTGCCCTTAACTCCAGTTCACTGAGGGAGTCACAGATGTTACATTGTTATTTCCCACCGTTTATCATTGTGCACAACCTCAAAGATTCACTAATCTGTTGATGGACTCACACAGCAGATGTGTGTGTGGGTAAAGGCAGTTTACTTGGTTGATGTACATAAGAAACATTAAATAAAGATCAGCACGATTTTACAAATACGACAATGATAGGCCTTTGTCAGGACAGAGTCTTAGTCAATAGGGAACAAACAAAGAATGAACAAATAGAAGTAAAAATACATTGCAAAAAAAAAATCTGTCATGATAATATTTATTACTATGAAAATTGAAAAGACCTTTAGAAGGATTTTCTAGGGAATTAGAAGATATTTATTATTTCAGAAACAGTTCTGGCTTTCTACTTCTAAATACGACAACCCAAATATAAATATAGGTATATAGCATCTCTGATATTAATATATAACAACCAAAACACAGCAAACCAAATATAATATAAAGCATGCCAAATAGCAATATAGTAATGGGGACAGTTTGATGAACCAACACAAGTTATAAAGAATATGAATGTATATACCAATTTAAATTGGTATATCAAATATTAAAGGTGCTGTAGGTAGGATTGCAACGATCCAGGACATTTTGAACATCGACAATTTCTCAGTCCCTCTCCCCTTTCTGCTAAAGCCCAAAACAGTCTCCTACGCCCCTCCCCCCACAAGGGAGAATGAATGTGTGTGCATGAGCAGTGACTGACACGTAGTTAGACACGCCCCCCCCCTCCTCCCCCTGGCCCTGATTGGTGCATCTGAACAGGGAGCGGTGGATTTTTGCAAATCACACTACAGGTTGTAGGTGCTGCCATAGGAGCCGTTTTTTATTATTACCTGCTTCATGTAGTTCTACTGGAACATAGGGTCAGTTTCAGCAGACAGAAACATAGTTTTATAAGGCTTACCTACTGCACCTTTAATACAAAACAACCAAAACATGAATACACAGCAAACGAAATATAATATAAAGCCCGCCAAATATCAATATGCAGGACCTAAAATATAAAGAACCAACTATTTTAATTGTGAGTGACTGACTTAAGATTCGTAATGAACCTCATTACAAATCATAGAAACCGCAGATTTCCTTGGATTGTGGTTTCACCTGGATTGTGGTCGCAGCTGCTGCGTTGGTCCTGCTCGACATCCACTGCTGCTATTATTATTATTATCAATTATTGTTTTATTATCTATCATAATTCAAATGTATTTGCACTATACATACAATGTTATTTGTGAAATGCTACTTAACTTGCTGGAAAATTAAGGTCTTTTTTTCTGCAAATTTCATGGCTCTCTGCTAGACGAGTGACACCTGTCTCTATAACGGGGAGGACTGGCAAGTTAAATCAGCCGGCCTACCCATAGAGTATGGCAGGCAGGCACACAGCTAACAACTTCTCAAGTGGTTGCATTGGAGATGGGCTCGGGCTCTGTGCACAATTGGGGAGTTGAAGCGGTAGCGTGGACGAGCAAGGGGTTCCAGGGACATATGCAAAACTACGGTATTGTTTTGGGTGGATGGTAAAACATGGAAAAGGAGTGTAGAATAAAGACGTTTAGGTTGATTTCATCCCCTAAGTCTTTGTATTTGTTTGCTCATAGAAAACAAAGGGACATTCCTACACATAAAATTCACCTCTGCAATCCTTTTTGATTATTTTATGAAGGCATTTCACATCCTCAAACTTGTGAATGAAGAAAAACAATTTTTGTTTTCCATAAGTGTTTTTTTTGGGAATAAGGATATTTTCTTTCAGATCACTTTGAGGAGTGCCTATGGTAAGCATTTTCCAAATTTATTGTGTGATGCAGTGTGGGACTCACACTGGTCTGGTCTTGTTCTTGGCATCAACCCCTCAAAGTCTTGATACATTGGTCTTGGTTTAGGTGGTCTTGACTGCAACACCGAATAACACACCATGTTAACTTATAATAGCAGTTATTAATTGACACTCGTCTCTCTATTTACTTTACTCTTATCCTGACTCAGTTAGGAGTTTTTTTATTTTGTTTTGTAAGTGGTCTTTGGTTGGAAAAAGTTTGAGAAACACTGTTTTCTAATACATTTTTGGATGTTATGTGGCCATTTTTCATGGTCCATGGTATGGAAACTATACTATACTATAGCTGGGTTGCAGTCATCCAACACTTTGACAAGATGTCTCAACAGCTCCTGGTCAGATTGGCATGAAGTATGGCTTCACTTGTGTGCAGGAGTGTGTCAGGGACGTGGAGTCTGAGAAGTCTTGTTCCAAATCTTGGTGATGCAAGCAGATGCTTGGAGCCTTTGCTAGAACGGGGTTGATGCTTGCCATGGGAAATAAATCCATAGAACCCAGTGTGGAGGATTGATGTCATTTTTTAAAAGCAAGTTTTCTGGTCCTGGTTGATTTCAAGGACTCCTGATTCATCAAATTCAGCCAGTTCGACTTGAGCTAAATGGGTCAGCCCTATGTTCCCACAGCCCAATGGTCCCACAGCCCTATGGTCCCACAGCCCAATGGTCCCACAGCCCTATGTTCCCACAGCCCAATGGTCCCACAGCCCAATGGTCCCACAGCCCTATGGTCCCACAGCCCTATGTTCGCACAGCCCAATGGTTCCACAGCCCAATGGTCCCACAGCCCTATGTTCCCACAGCCCTATGTTCCCACATTGGTAAGAATTTCTTTCACTGAAAATCAGGCCCTATGTTCCCACAGCCCTATGGGCTCAGCCTGACTTGACCTAGTCGCTCCTCCTCAGCCTGGCTCGACCTACTCGCTCCTCCTCAGCCTGGATTGGCCTTTGTGAAACGCACCAAGCCAGGATGCACATACAGTGCCTTGCGAAAGTATTCGGCGCCCTTGAACTTTTCGACCTTTTGCCACATTTCAGGCCTCAAACATAAAGATATAAAACTGTAATTTTTTGTGAAGAATCAACAACAAGTGGGTCCCAATTATGAAGTGGAACGAAATTCATTGGCTATTTCAAACTTTTTTAACAAATAAAAAACTGAAAAAGTGGGCGTGGCAAAATTATTCAGCCCCTTTACTTTCAGTGCAGCAAACTCTCTCCAGAAGTTCAGTGAGGATCTCTGAATGATCCAATGTTGACCTAAATGACTAATGATGATAAATAGAATCCAGCTGTGTGTAATCAAGTCTCCGTATAAATGCACCTGCTCTGTGATAGTCTCAGAGGTCCGTGTAAAGCGCAGAGAGCATCATGAAGAACAAGGAACACACCAGGCAGGTCCGAGATACTGTTGTGGAGAAGTTTAAAGCCGGATTTGGATACAAAAAGAGTTTCCCAAGCTTTAAACATCCCAAGGAGCACTGTGCAAGCGATAGTATTGAAATGGAAGGAGTATCAGACCACTACAAATCTACGAAGACCCGGCCGTCCCTCTAAACTTTCAGCTCATACAATGAGAAGACTGATCAGAGATGCAGCCAAGAGGCCCATGATCACTCTGGATGAACTGCAGAGATCTACAGCTGAGGTGGGAGACTCTGTCCATAGGACAACAATCAGTCGTATACTGCACAAATCTGGCCTTTATGGAAGAGTGGCAAGAAGAAAGCCATTTCTTAAAGATATCCATAAAAAGTGTCGTTTAAAGTTTGCCAAACAAAGCCACCTGGGAGACACACCAAACATGTGGAAGAAGGTGCTGTGGTCAGAGGAAACCAAAATCGAACCTTTTGGCAACAATGCAAAACGTTATGTTTGGCGTAAAGCGCAACACAGCTCATCACCCTGAACACACCATCCCCACTGTCAAACATGGTGGTGGCAGCATCATGGTTTGGGCCTGCTTTTCTTCAGCTGGGACAGGGAAGATGGTTAAAATTGATGGGAAGATGGATGGAGCCAAATACAGGACCATTCTGGAAGAAAACCTGATGGAGTCGCAAAAACCTGAGACTGGGACGGAGATTTGTCTTCCAACAAGACAATGATCCAAAACATAAAGCAAAATTTACAATGGAATGGTTCACAAATAAACATATCCAGGTGTTAGAATGGCCAAGTCAAAGTCCAGACCTGAATCCAATCGAGAATCTGTGGAAAGAACTGAAAACTGCTGTTCACAAACGCTCTCCATCCAACCTCACTGAGCTCGAGCTGTTTTGCAAGGAGGAATGGGCAAAAATGTCAGTCTCTCGATGTGCAAAACTGATAGAGACATACCCCAAGGGACTTACAGCTGTAATCGCAGCAAAAGGTGGCGCTACAAAGTATTAACTTAAGGGGGCTGAATAATTTTGCACGCCCAATATTTCAGTTTTTTATTTGTTTAAAAGGTTTGAAATATCCAATAAATTTCGTTCCACTTCATGATTGTGTCCCACTTGTTGTTGATTCTTCACAAAAACATTACAGTTTTATATCTTTATGTTTGAGGCCTGAAATGTGGCAAAAGGTCGAAAAGTTCAAGGGGGCCGAATACTTTCGCAAGGCACTGTAAATGATTGGACTAAAGCCTCGCTTTATCAGTTATCCTGGATTTATAAATTCTGCTTTTGTGCAATACCCCCCAGATCTAATCAAATCCTAATATTTTGGTCGAATTATGATATGCATTATATCATGTGGCCACCAGGAAGGTTAGAATTTAAAATAATTGGTAATAATTTACAACTCAATATCAATTAGTTTATCAAATGTTATTTACCATGTCATTTTAGATTGGATCATAAAGAGATTCTTACAAAACTTCTGATGTAAACTGTACAAGGAAGAAGCAACTCAAATATTTTTTTAAATGCACCATGTTAATGTTTACATTAAGAACTGCCCCTATTTTATTGAATTTTATAGCATTTGATTTCTTTTTTTTTTATAAAAGAATGTTGAAAAAAGTGACGAAAATGTCAGAAAAAGTTTCAAAAACGTCAAAAACAACAACAAAAATGTCCCATAAAAAAGTACAGAAAAGTACAGACAAAAACATCGGAAAAGGTGACATAAAAAAATTGGAAAAAAGCTTCAAAATAATGTTGAAAAAAGTTACAAAACCATCAGGACCAAAAGGTAAATCTTGACCCAGAAAAACAAAAAGTTGCATTGTCGACAGGAAGACAACACAAGGGATAATAAAGGCTTAAAATGCCCACAAAAAAAACATCTTTATAAACTGGCCCCCCCAAAAGTTTGTTGTGCGTTATACACCCATCCATTTATAAGTAAATTTGACCGTATTTTCGTTTTCGGTCAAATGGCCTTTTGAATGGGAGTGCTGGGGGCACTACTATGATAGCATCAAAATCATGTTTTTAAAACACTAAGAAAGCTCGACACAACATGCGGTAATAAAACATGTGGTATGGTAAAGGCAGAGTGCCTGCGCCCACAACAGGGTGTTCAACTCACCCGTTTGAGTTAAAAAAAAATGTGTTGCTACATTTTGTCGGGGCCGAACGTGATTGTGGACTCTCATAAAGCGAGACAATTTTCGGGCAGATTGGACAATGTACATTTGACTTACAACACGGAAAAAAAGTCACCATGCCACAACCATACTAAAGAAATATTAAAGTCAATCGCGTTAAATCTCTAGGAGGAGTTTGTTAAAGTACAGTGCCTGCAAAATTTACTGTGCACTAAATATAGACAGTCAATTTAAAATGGCTGACTCCCTTTTGAGTTTAGGGTACACCCCTACGAGGCTTTTTTGTACGTCTCAATATGTTATATATGCCTACCAATTTTACTTTAAGCCGATTCATTGGAGACAGCATAACTTTAGTCGGTGCTGGGGCCCTAAATACACCAACCACCTTAAACTCCCTAGCAGCACCATAGCAACCACTTAGACAGCCTTAACAACAAACGAACAAACACATAGTTTTCTATTATCACCTTGAACAACATCATCAAATATAACAACTTCAGCATCTACCCAGAGCTCTACACACTCTAGTCACCAAACCATCTGAAAAGCCTATAGTAAACACCATAGCAGCTACTTTCCAACACCCTAATAGGTTGCAACCTGGTCTCACAGAAATCCATGAAATGATCACGAACTGTTAACAGCGCATTACGTGGTGGTGACACGGAATATGTGAAAATTCTGTGTGGCCACCACGGAAAACAATGCCAACATATAAAGTAAATGAGAAGATGACGTTGTTAAAGCTGCAGGAGAATGGCGGACCCAAAATGCAGAGACGGAAACAGTGGTTCGTTTGAAGATTTAATATAACGGAAAAATACAAACAAAAGGAGTCCTGAAAATGCAGGCAAAAAGTAATCCAACATGAAGACCGAGACAAAATAGAAAAACAAAGCAACCAGGAACACTAAGCATAATAGGGAGGACTAAAACTCACGCAAAACAAAAAGGTATACAATACACAATGATCTGACACAAGACAAGGGGAAACACAAAGACATAAATACAGAGGGTAACGAGGTAACAAGAGGCAGGTGACACAAGGGCGGGAAAACAAAAGACAGGAAGTAAAACAAGACCTGACAAGACAGAAAACCAGACCGTCAAAATAAAACGGGAAACAGAGCAAAATACAAAACAGAAAAACAGACTACCAAAATAACAAAAAACACAAAAACCATAACAGACGTAGCATTAAGAGCGACTACGTTAGCGAGTAATGTAAAAGCCTAAAAATTTGCATAGGACTTTCACCCAGGAGACCGGAGATCGTGTCCCGCGTGTCACGTTTACTAAACCCAACCATCTCGTTCTTCTTTTACTAAACCCAACTGTCCTGTTGCCGTGTGTCATGGAAACGTAAGCCCACCCACAACCTTTTCCTTAACTTGAGGGGCCGTGTTCATTTCACGGAAATCTATGAGATCAGGTTGTAAAATCCTAGCAACCACTCCAACATCATCACCTCCTCCACACAACACCTTAACCATAATTTCCAATGTAAGTTATGGTTTAGGTGTCTCAGACTATGCCAACGCTATGCTAATATGAAATCCGCTTGGAACATTTAGTTGATTTAATAATTTCCAATGTAACTTATTAAATCAACAAAATGTTCCAAGCGGTTTTCATTTTAGCATAGTGTTGGCATAGCCTGAGACAAATATTTGAAAAAGATATTTTGGACATACTTATCACAAAAATTATAACAAAACTGAGATTGATGTATGTTCAGATGATAGATAGACCATGCTCTATTTTTTGTATTTAATCAAAACAATCCCATTCAACCACAACCCAATTTAATGTGATACAACAAACTGTTTATGTGTCTTATATACTCTTAATTCTCCCAACCAATGCTTATCTTTACCCACTTTTATGACAGCAACATGATAGTTTCCCTGCCCTGTGTAGATACAGCAGAGGCAACACCAGACTGCAGGGCAGATTGAACCAGGCTACACACGACATCATCACACAGCCAGTAGTGGGGCTCAGCAGCAATGAGGACTGCAGAGCGTAGAAAAGAACAACACTACCAAACCACAACCACAGCACGACTGTTATGGCCATGACAGTGTGGAAAGCCCTCTTCTTTGACTGGTCAACTCGCTTCCTGTCCTGTCCCTCTTCCCCCGGCCCTGGACGAAGCAGAACACAGAGAACACAAAGGCTGCAGAAAGATACGACAACTAAAGTTAAGATCACAAAGAAGAAAAATGTGGCTCTGGATAAATTATTATTTAGCAGAGTTATTGCACAGCTCGATCCAAAGCACAGCAGCCAAACACACCCGATGCTGATGTTTCTGATCCTGACCCCCTGCCCCTTTCTTAACCCCATGTAGGTGACGGGGTGAACAACAGCCAGATACCGCTCCACACAGGTCAGGACGTGAAAGAAGGCCTCTCCAGACCAAGTGAAGATTTGAAGCCAGGCCCCCACTATCATCATATCCGGGAGGCCAGTGAAGGAGAGGAAAAACCCCAAGCACCAGGTCAGTTCCAAGGCAGCCATGTTGTAGGTGAAGATGTCGGAGTGGCTTGCCGTAGCGAAGGAACGCTGTTGCCACCATCGTTGGTGACCCAGACACAGGACGAGGATGGAGAGAGGCAGGAGGAGGAAGGTTCTTGTGGCGTTGAAGGCAGGGCTGATAAAAATATTAACTTTGGTCGCATAGCAATTGAAGAGTACTGAATCAAGGGAGGAGTTGGAGGGGGAAGGGGAGTTGACCGACATATCAACTGTATGTAGATGGAGGCCTGAGGAGGAAACAAATAGGAACTGTGCTTTAAAACTAACTATGCAAAGTTGCCATCAAACAAAACCTATGATACAACAACTCCTTTTGCAGCTACGTACGAGATCATGAGTTGTTGGGCAAAAACACCCACAGCTGATCACATTTTTTCGTTTGTTGTTAGACCCCTTTGAGTTAAGTTAATACAAATCATCCTGAGGAAAACAAGAATGTCTGTATTAAATTTGGCGACAATCCATCCAATAGTTGTTACTTTTTGTGTCACTGCAAGAGAAATCATAGGATGACCAAACTCTGTAGGATTCATCCTCTGGAGACCGTGACTGTTAGTACACAATTTCATGGCAATAAATCTAATAGTTGTTGAGATATTTCAGTCTGGACCAAAGTGGTAGACCAACCGACTGACACTGTGCTCCAAAGAGCAATTTTAGCTATTGTTTGTTATCGTCATGTAAGGTGTTCACAAAACTCAGTCCAAGCTGTTTTAGGTCAGTCTTTTTCTGCTGTTGACGTTCCAACAAAGTCAAACGTGTTTGATATTATCATAAGTTTTAAGTGTTATTAGTAAAATCTTCTAGTCTGTGACTAAAAACTCATTGACATTATGACAAATTGTCTTAAGATGTGAGATCGAGTCAGACTTTCGTCTTTTCAGAGTCTTGTATGGTAGTCATTAGTACACAATTCCATCCAATAGTTATTAAATATTTCAGTCTGGAACAAAGGGGTAGACTATCCCACTAACATTGCTCTCCCAAGAGCCATTTCAGCTTAAAAACATTACTAACTAAAAATCATTAAGTTATCAAGAACACCCACCTTGATAGCAATGTTTGTTTGTGATCGTCCTCCTGCGTCTCCAAACCCACTGACTCCTGTTCGCTGGTTCTAGGTCCAAATATTATAATACTTTTGCGTGTGTGGGTGTGGATTATTACATATATCCAGGTATTAGAGTGACATTCGAAGCAGCAGGTGTTTTGCATGTTTTAAAACAAATATATTATGAGTCTTGACTCTAATTCAAAGTAGGAAGATTTTCCTATTACCTGTATGTTTTCCAATGACGCTTCAACAGGGTCGAGACAGGACATGGGGCTTTTTTTATAGATATTTCCATACATCTATCTCTAACCATGCCTCATGTCCATTAAAGCTGCACTTTGGAATATTGTCAAATAAACAAAGTGTCAATTAAATGTGTTTAATGTGACAGGTGTCATCCAGAGAACAATCATCCCCAGTCAGCAGTTCCCCTCAACTTGTCAGAGCATTTCAGCATCTTTCAGCTCATAGTTTTTCTTTTATGGCACACAAATAAATAAATGTGTTATGTTTGTACAAAGCTCTGATTTAATGAAATCACATTATACAAGTTGCGTGGACATGCTGACTGGCAGTGTTTCGGGATGTTAAACCATAAGGTTACACATCTTACTTTAGTTCAAATAACTTCACATCAGTTCACAGAAGAGCAGTTAAAAGTTAAATATCAGCTGAAATGAAAAATATTTTTTTAGGAGCCATACAAAGTCATATGTAGTAGAGTATCATCTGCATAAGGGGGAACACTGATCTGTCAAATTGGGCAATAACTTAAAGGCCCAGTGTGTAACTTGTTTAGCTGTGTTATGGTTTCGGTGTGTTGCCTTGTATTTCGTTCTATTTCTGTTGTCTTGTTCGTAGATTTCTGTATGTATCCTTTTTTTTATATTTCTGTTATGTATATTTCTGTTTATTTATCTCCCGGTTCATTGTGTAGGTTTCTGTTTACCCTGTTTTGACTGTGTTCTGTGTATTGTGTATTTCTGTTTCCTGTTTTAATGTGATAGTCCGTTTTCTGTCTTGTCATGTCTAGTTGTGCTTCCTGTGTTTTCCCGCCTGTGTGATTGTCTAATGTGCTCCACTTGTTCCCCAGCCCTGGTGTCACCTGTCCTGTGTTTTCTCGTTACCCAGTTTATTTAGCCTCTGTGTTTCCCTTTGTGTCTTGTCAGATTGTTTTGTGTTTCGTCCTGTCTCTCTGCATCCTGCTCAGGTATTTCTAAGTCAATGTGCCCGTGTTTGTCATCTCCACTGCAGCCTTTTGTTCCTTTTGTTTGCCTGCCTCCTCTGGACACCTTTTGTTACCTCCTGCCTTCTGGATATCTTAGTTTGTTGGAACTCTGCCTTTTTTGTTATATTAAATCTTCAAGTTCAAACCATCTCCTGCCTGCCTGCCTCTTCTCCACGTTTGGGCCCACTATTCCCTGCCCCCAGCATAACAAGTTGTTCATTATCAAAATCTGTGTTGCCCATTCACAAACTTGTCCTTTGTCATGAATATTTACCATCACCATCAATTGCAAGTATTCCTATTGGCTTGACATTTCACATTTGCATTCGCATGAACTGGGGTAGATGCTCCATATTCATGCGCCACCGTTAGCCGGTAAGGGATATACAGGACATACTGCTCCACCTTTCACATTTTCGCTGTCACGTGATAAACTCACAGGTGCTGCTAATGCTGCTAATGGATATCGTAGCTTCCCCGGGCCCCCGACAAGTTTGAAGAAGGAAACATGGAGGACCACATGTATTCAAAATCCAAATTTCAGGAACAGGAGTCTTCTTCTTCACCCAGAAAAAGAAAAAGGATATTGAAAAGAGCTGTAATACATACTTTGAACTGCGTGGTGCGACAGAGTTGGTTACGATATATGATCTCAACGCTGGATGGGAGAAATTCCTACAGATTGTACCTTTTAATGGAGTCTGGAAATTAGTAAAGCCGGCAGTCACTGAACTCTAACAACTCCAATGTGTATTTTTGAAGCAATGGTCCTTCAGAGCAGTCTGGGTTTTTGCTTTTGGGGTAACAGTCAGTACAACTAATGGGCATTAGTTCTTTGGGTTTTAGATATTTTAGGACTATTGGGGTTTCGGAATAATGGGCTGTCGGAGAGTCCGCCCAGGGCACCATAGCCGGACCGCCGAAGGCAGATTCAGTCGGTAAGTTTTTGCATTTCATTATTTTGCTAGCTAAACAAAGTAATTCAGTTGAACACATCTTAGCCTACTGGTGTTATGGATTGCTGGATGGCGCTAACTGTAATTCCAGTATGGCTATTTTAAGTTAAAGTAGTCTGACAAGTTTATGTTATCTGCGGTGTGAGATGGGTGACGTTTAAAACGAGGCGGCATGTTATGGGTGGGTTTTAAAGAAATACTGCAGGGCTATCGGCCAATAGTAGAAATGCAAATGGTTTCTGTGTTTGTGGCTTGAGGCCAGGCCCTCAGGAACAGTGCTCAGCCTTGCAGCCAATTTTGTCCGGTGGTTTTGCCACTTGCGGTATTGGTAAAAATCCCCCTGTGGCCCAAAAAGGACTTTCCCTGTTGGCAACCATTGTAAAGGGACACTTCAAATTGCAAACAAGGTCGGGTATGACCCTTTCTATTATGAATTTTTAACCCATGGACTTTTTATGTTTGATAAACTTCCCTCAAGCCCGAGAAAAGCAGTTTAGAAACTGTGACATTACCACAATGTAAAGTCTATGCTAAGCTAGAACTGAATAGGTGCGATTTTGGGATGAGGTATCCAGTTATTATTATACAGCCATGCTTGAGGCCCAAGGCCAGGCTCAGAGATGATGGCAAAGTGGGAAAGCGGCTAATAAATGCTAATACCATCGGGATCTCCTGAGTCTACATCTAGCACCATTGTCAGGTAAAAATTTAAAAAGGTCAAAACACAGCGCCCTCAGAAATTATCAGACGAGAATTTCACAAAGACACCAGAGATCGCAGAAGTTCACTCCATGCAGATTTATTTGAAAAAAAGTACATGTTTACAAGTAAACCGAGTCATCCCGGACACATCAACCGACTGAGTTTAGACAACCAAATGTATCTTTTTACACAGCATTTTGGCTGTGTCAGTTGGATACATTTACACACCGCAAGATGTGTTGATGTCAAAGCCTCGTGGCCTGCCTTATTCTGCCTCTGATTGGCCTACCTTTGTAATAATCATGTTACATTTGTCTGGTTTCTTGATTATAATTGATCACATGACTAAACTTAACAAATCAATATCTAATAAAGTATTTACATTCAGAGTGTACCTTTTCCCCTACAGTATGTAAAGCAGCTCTGATGTTGACAGTCACTGATTCTTCTGTCTATTAAAGTGGATGCTTGACAGTATTCAAATCACCTGTGAGCTAAAACTGCTGCTTATTCAAATCACATAGTATAATGTGACCCAGAACACCTGTGTGTTCTCTCCGTCTTACTTGTACATGTACATGTACAATCATTGTACATGTACAATTTCAAAAGCATCTATGAATATTTTTTAGATATCTAATGTGGGATATTATCGACTTTTTCTTTGAATTCCTGGCAGTTCCACTTAGGTTTTATGCACAAATTGATAATGAATGAATGGAAACACACTTAATAAGAAACCTAGATTTTAACTACAGAACCCTAGAATTCCTCACACAATTGAATGCAAAGAAAATATAATATTATATTATAATATTCACTATAGCCCCTTTCACACATGCACTGCAACCTGAACTTATCTCGACATTACTCTGAGGTATGTGAGAACGCAAATGTTAAATTCAGTTGGACCGGACATTAAACAGACTTTACCCTGCCAGCTCCCGAGTAGAAAGTCTGTGTATTGTCCAACTGAGTCCATGTGTGGATAGAGCAGGCCCATTGTCTGGCGAATTCACAGCAAGCGCAGGAGCGAGTTGATGACGTTTCTATCATGCTGCTGGCAGCAAAACTGGAAGAAACCAAACATTCGAGGTTGAAGAAGAAAGGTAATTTAAATAACTGGAGAGATGAAGAGATTCAGGACCTTCTGTCGGTAAGGGCCAACACCAACATCGTCAGACAGATTCAAGGAACAGCAAGACACTTGGTCGTTTTTATGACCACAGTACAAGCCGGCTATGTGACCGCAATGTAATCCGCGCCGTGTCCCGCCCCCTGCATGCTCCAACCAGGCGCCACCCCTCGCCTATACCAAACCGAGTAATTCCAGGAAGTGAAAACGCATCTGACACAGATTATCTTCTGACCAGATTCATTGTCCTCTCTTTTTTCCATCTGTGTACGTCACATTAATGCATGTTACTAATTTAGCTTCTTCCCCGCAGTCCTTGGGCTTTCTCACCTCGCAGATTTCCTTGGATTGTGGTGAGACCAGGATTGTGGTTGCAGCTGCTGCCGTTGTTGTGTGTTCTACATGTGAGAAAGGGAAACTCAGGACAATGTCTGGACCTGATTCTTCGGCCATTGTTAGCAGTTAATATGAGGAAATGGCTAATCAGATAAATATGGTATTCATTTTACGTAATCTTTTTATATAAATTTGCTTGACTTAATTTAATGTAATCAAATCTCATTTATGCTGCTTTAATCTAATTCTTAAACTGATTCACTGCGTATGTTTACATGCACACTAATGTTCCACTATTATTCCAAATGTAATTGTTCACACAAACAGCATATTCTGTTTGGTTTTTCTTTTTATCTGAATAAAGCATTTTCCCCAGAAATGTGTGATATGTCGGTACAATTCAGGTTTTAGAGGCACTCTTTGGACATGTATACGGTGCAATCATAATCTGCGTCTCAATCTGGGTTTTTACTGTATATATCCTACTGTTTGTGACGGTTTACGGCCTCCTGCCTGTTTACGGCGTACTATCAGATCTGTGAGTTGCTATGGTTGTTGGACACAAACCAACCAGCCAACAGCAGGGCTGATGATAGAGATGCATGGCCAACAGAAAAGAAGGAGAAACACACCTACTTTTAAACATTATGAATATCGAAGAGAGCCATAAGAATTGTAAATAAAACCACTTATAGCACCAACTAACCCACTCTTCATCAAACTAACTAACTAAAATGTAAAGATCTTGTTGACTTTAAAACTGCACAAACTATGTATTAAGTAAATAATCAACAGCTATTGGACAGTATCCAAGGGTTTTTTCAAATTAGAGAGAGCAAATAATACTTAAGAGGAACTTTAGTATTTAAAAAGTAACTTAGAAGAACAAATGCTAAATATCATGCATTACAACCCAAGGAGTCAATTTATGGAACAGCTGCAGTGAAGAGATTAAATCATGTACAATAATTAGCAATTTCAAGAGACTTTTTACACTGAATATATTGAATGGGTATGAGAAGGACTCAAAGTGATTGTATTGTGTACTGACTGTGTTGTTCTTGGGGTTACATATTATGTCTGGCTTGGATGGGTTATAAGTCGTTTTAATATGACTGACAGACATGGACACCGGTAGGTGATAGTGGGAAAAGAAAAATATAATGTGTATGTATGTTTGTATGTGTACACGGGTATGCACGTGTATATGTGCCTGTAAGTAGGTATAGATACATGTATGTGTAGGTACACATGTAAAAATAAGTGAATAAGTAAATTGTTTGTATACAACTAAAGTAGAAAAGTGGAAAAAGGGGGTTGGACCAGAAAAGTTTAACTGCTTCCTACTCCTTTTTGAACATGGAAATCCTTATTTGAATAATTTACAATAATTTTGAAAGATATGTTTGAAATTAGTATTTCATTTTGTTGGTTGTCTTGCTTGTACTGATGTTCTTATTTGTCTTTCATTTTTTCATTTTTAACATGTTCAAACTAAACTTAATGAAACAAACAACAGGTTTTTAGATATGCAACGCCGACCTTTTCACGAAAATGGTCGAAGGAATGACTGCCACCGCTGGTAATTTTGCAAGGCTGCATGTAAATGGGAATATTCACTTTCCTTATGGAAACAGCTTAGTCGAAATATTGTTTTTTAGAAAATGGCAAAAACGTAGTAAGTGTTGTGTTTTCAGCCTGGAAGGTTTCGTGCTCTGTGTAGAAACAGCAGAGGTAACACCAGACTGCTGGGCAAAGAAAACCAGTAAGGCCACACCATTGAGTATGCTTCACAGTCGCCAAGCTCTGATGCAAGATGTATTATAGTTAAAACCAGGAAGGCCAAAAACTTCAAGAACAGTGCTGCCATTATGACCAAGATAGTGACGAAAGCCCTCTGCTTTGATTGGTCAACACGCTCCCTCTTCCCGCCCCTTTCCCCCGGCCCTGGACGAATCAGAACACAGAGAACAGAAAGGCTGCAGAAAGAGACGACAATTACGGCAAAGATCAAGAACAAGAGAGATGAGTACATGGCAAACTTATTAAGCTTTGACAGTCCCACTGATGCAAAGCAAATCAGCCAAACAAACCCAATGGTGATGTTTCTGACTCTGGCACCGTCCGTCTGTCTCAGACCCAGGTAGGTGACGGGGTGAACCACAGCTACAGTAGGTAGCGCTCCAGGCAGGTCAGGAGGTGAATCAGAGTCTGTCCAGGCGAGATGGCCCAGTAGATGTCCATCCACACCTGCATCATAAGTAGTTGCTTAGCATAGAGGCCGTAACAGAAGAAGCAGGACCCCAAGACACAGATCAGGTCCATGGCAACCATGTTAAAGGTGAAGACGTCAGAGTGGCTCATCATCGCTGCCCCGCTAGCAGAGCCCCGTTTCCTCCATCGTTGGTAGCCCGTGTAGAGGACAAGGATGAAGAGAGGGAGGAGGAGGATGTAGGCAACGAGGAGGGCTGTGAATGTGTAAAGGCCCTCCGTGTCAATCGTGCAATCTGGTGGAGGAGGGAGGGAGGAGTTGGAGGAGGAATTGGAGGAGGAATTGACTGACATGTCTATTTGTATGGAGGAGAAAACAGAGAGAAAGAGTGACAGCGTCAATATCAGATGAAGGAAAAATGTTTTGTGTGTTAAAGAGCAACTTAACATGCAATTTAACTATTTAACATGACACTTTAAAGGGTAACTCCATTTTCTTTCAAGCTGTACCCTATTTTTACCTCCAGGTTACCTCCAGGATCTGTGCTAAGCTAGGCTATCGGTGGGTACGTCAGACAGAGTTACAACACGCACAGAGATGAGAAGGGTATGTATGGACTTATCTAACTCTGGGGGATACGGTGAATAAGACAAAGTCTCAATAAGTCAGCGTGTTCCTTTAAACCGACCTTCCACCAAACGACTTTTCAAGCGGTTGTTGTGGAAGTTTCTTTTTGCAGCAGGAGTGGATTTAGAAAGTTAAAGAGTGAAACAAAATAAAGACAATTGCAAACTAAACCATGTCAGGTTATTGCATTTTATTATAAACTTGCAAGAATATAGGAGTACTATAATTTCACAAAAGGCACAGCAACCCAGTGTGTAAAAGTCTCTTCAACGGATGAACAGGAACACTGAGCTTATATGCACAACAGAAAAGGGGAGTGATAACCGCACCTGTTCTGGTCTTAAACATGACTCTTCATTTCTTACAGGCAACTTTAGACGTAAAAGATAATCTAAAGCACAAGAGACATCGTGGAGCCACTTCATTCTTTCTCCTATGCCCTACTTTCAACCTGAGGTCACATGCCCTGTACATCTCAACTGGCAAGGGAGGACTTTCAGCATTGTGAGAGAAACTAAAACAGAAATAAGACAAAAATATAAAGAATCATGCTTAAATGTAATTTTGCCATTACGCGGTTTCACTGTAACAGAGTCAGACAAATTTCCAATATGGGAATGAAATCCTGAGAGTCTTTGCTAGAGTTGGGGTGCATTGCTGTTGTTGTAATCGTTTGGTGTAAGGTGGTCATAAAACTCAGTCCCAGCTGTCTTAAGTCAGTCCAAATACCAAAAGTGTTTGATATTATCATAGTTTTAAGTCTTGGTAGTAAAATCTGCTACTCTGCGACTAAAAACTCACACTATGATGTGAGATGGTGTCAGACTTAAAACTTCTCAAAGTCTTTTCCCAATCTTGTCTTGTCTTGTGTGTAGTGTACGGTAGGCACTATTAGCACACCATTTTATGGCAATCAATCCAATGGTTGTCAAGATATTTTAGCCTGAATCAAAGTGGTAGACTAACTGACTTTGCGTCCCCAGGAGCCACTTTAGCTAAAAACAAAATTAGGTTATCAATTAACACCTACCTTGTTAGCAGTGTTTCTTTGTGATTGTCCTTCTCCTGTGTCTCCAAATATAACGCTGATGCATGTCTGCGTGTGGATTATTACCGATGTTCATGAATCACAGTGACTGATGGAAGCAGCAGGTGTTTTGCATGTTAGAAAACAAATGTATCATGACTCTCGACTATAATTTAAAGTAGGCAAATTTGCCTGTCAAAATATCCTTTCAGGGAACAGCACCACTGGTAGCAATCTAGTAAGGTGGGTCTCAAACTTTTTTCAAGGATGTACCCTTTGAAATATTTTTACAGTCAAGTACCCCCTGAACAGCGCAAAACATTTTTGGTAGAAAACAAAAGCCTATATTACTCCAGTTTTAGCCTGGAAAAAACCCTGACGAACTTCTGGCAAATGTTAGATTTGCTGTGCTAGTCCGTCTGCCCAAGAGCCAATTCAAGCCCATTTCCAATTTTTCCAAATTGAGGCACCAATCACAACCGTTGAGGCGGGTTTTACACAATGACGATGGCGCAGCGATGGCGAGCAGCTTTTTGTTGACATTCAACATGAAGGCCACCAAAGCACAGCAACCCGTTGATGCCGCTGTCGCTGCTAAGTCATGCGGATAGTTGGTCTGATTGGTTAAAGGACTATCCCATTGCGCCTAGAGGCATTTCAGTGGACCGTTGGTGATGCCCCTTTTTAAATGGGCTGTGAATGAAGCTTGCCCAGACCCACTCTCAGTTACAGCTGAGGAGGGTCTGGTGTCAACCAGGCTACTCTGGTTTGGGAATGATTAAGTAAATAAGTTCAAGTACCTCTATGTCTGTTTGCCAGTTTGGGTACAATAGGAGCAGGAGATTGGATGGAGGAATTCGCAGCAGTGTGTCTGTCTGTCTGTCTGTCTATCTGTATCTGTGTGTGTGTTTTTGTGTTTAATGTGTTAAAATGGCAGATGGCAGCGGTAAGTCAGAGCAGGCAAATTTTCTTAATGGTGTTGTTTTACCACAAGTGCAGGGAGGGTCTGGTCTAGCACCACTGCTCCCAGTGCCTGAAATGGGCCAGTACTTACCAGTAGGCTAAAGAGTACCAGCGCCTCAGATGTTTGTCCACATGAGTACCCTTAATTCCAATTGTTATTGACATTATTATTAATAGGCTGATATGTATACCAAAATAGATAATATATCATGATTTATTAGGGAAAAAACCAAACAATTCTATGTAAAATCTGTAAATTAGCACCCCATACAGCCCGAATGGAATCATCCTTTTGTTTTATAACCACATTTCCAGACACTGTGAGGATTCTACTGTGAGATTGGCAGTCCAGTTCAGGCACTGACTGCTACAATCGTAGGGTTTGGCTCAAGAGCACTGCAGGGCTGATGATCATCTTCTTTACATATGAAAAGCAAACATGTCGTAGGGGTTTACTGGTTCTTTATATAACTTCAGATCTTGTCTTATAGTCTTCTCTCGTCACTTTCACACATGCACTGCAAATCTGAATTTATCTACACATTACTGTGCTGTCTCCCTTCATAGATTTCCTTGGATTGTGTCGATGGTTATACGAGGCAGAAAGTCCCATGATCTAAAGTTTTACCATAGGAGACTGAGCTGCCTGTCCTGATACTTTACAAAAAACATCTCTTTACATTATATACAGTTTGTCACATGAACATAATTTTGTGTGAGCACTGTTTTTCATACATGTTCCATTATCTAAAATATTTACCATGTAATATGAGAGGGGTTGTTGCAATGGGGAAGCCAAAAATAATCATCAGCAACTGTGTAGCTATATGGATCTTTTTAGCCTCTTTAAAGCCATTGATTTAGTTCTAACGGTAAAGTTACTATATTTATTTATTTTATTACGTTTATTTTATTATTTTTTGGGAGAAAGTATCTCGTGCTCACGAGAAAACCTGAGTAGGAGTCAGAATGGCTATCAAGGAAGAAGTACTCATCTTCCTGAAAACGCAACAAAATGTAACTTTAGCCACATATAAAACATAACAAAACATAACAAAATATTAACTTCAGACACATAACGTTGGCAGTACTTTATTAGCATAAATTTGCTAGTCTTTGATGGTTTCTTATGAGCATGATATACTTATGCATGCTCACGAGAAAAGTATCTTGTGCGCACCAGATCATATTCACGAGAGAAAAAAAATCTTTAAGTCCCTTTAGGGACTCCGTATATATGGATAAAAAAAAACGTTCTTGTGAGCATGAGATACTTTCTGGTGTGCAGAAATGTCCTTTCAGGGGCTCCTTACTAATATTTATATTGTTCCAACAATTTATCATCTGTTTTTATCTCCAAAGTTTTTGTTGACTTGTTCTTTTGTCCCCATGTGGACAAACAAATAAGGCCTTTCCAGAAAAATTTAAATATGCTAGCGTAGAAGCCTTTAACAGGTGTGTCCAGTTTTCGCTAAGC
The DNA here is from genome assembly GCF_010015445.1 of Perca fluviatilis. NCBI lineage: Eukaryota > Metazoa > Chordata > Actinopteri > Perciformes > Percidae > Perca > Perca fluviatilis. The sequence goes on from NC_053125.1 coordinate 39,050,444, forward strand.
TAGCTACCACTTTAGCTCAATAAACTCCCCACTGGAAGGGTTTCAGGACAAGTATGACGGATACAACTCGAGCCGCTTAATGAACTTTTATTGCGCAACACATAAGCATCCACACACTAGGTAGCCTGATTGTTACCGCTACGCTCGCCTGTCAGCTTGTTAGTGACGTTAGCAAGTTAGTAAGTTAGCAAGCTAGGTTGTAAACCTGCAATGAAAACACAAAACCCAGAATTAACCAATGAAATTATACAATCATATGATATTAATTCTTGGTTTGAATTCCTAGCAAACTGCTAGTTTATAGTCACTCACCGGCAAGGCGTACCAGTCCTGACCATTAATTGAATGAAAACAAATCCTAAAGGCGAACCGCCTGCGCACTGTGACTAATTGAGCAGACACACAGTCTGGTGACCAGGAATGATAATAAAGCAAACCTGTAACCTGGCATGATTATAACATATATGAAATACAACATAAAACACGCCTGCATTTGAATAAGGTAGTAAATGTATACACTTATTTTCTCAAATACTCCAGAACATAATCACAACATCCATCACTTTTAATATATATATATATATATATATAAACAAACAATAGCAACACCTGCTGGAAAGTTCTACAAGGTGGTTTAATACTCTTATCTGTCTATATTCTAGCATGAGAAAATTATTTAGTAATTTCATTCAGTTGAATGAATGTACTGTTTTATTAACATTAGGGGCCCTATCTTACACCGGGCGCAGCACAAAGCCTGACGCAAGTGTCGTTGCAAGTTTAAGAACGACGCAGTTGTCGATTTCCCTTGACGCCAATGGCTGTGCTGGTCTTACAGGGAGGTGTGTTCAGGTGCATATTGCTATCTTAAAGCAGTGGGAACCAACAAAAATCTGGTCTAAAGTCAATAACGCAGCATTTCATTGTCAGTTTAACAGCAAATTAGTAAAATGAGCCTAGGCTTATGCACAGTGCGCACACTATGCTTGTTACACACACAGGGACGCACAGCAGCACACACACATGCAGTCTGACTGTAGCTGCTGTTGTTGGAAAAACAACAGCAGTTTACTTTAAACTCGCCAGCCTTGTGGTGCATTCAAAGTTATTGTAAAATATCTGGTTGTCTTTTTTGTCATTCAAAAAAGCAATTTACAGGTGAAATAAGTCATCGCTATAAGTTATTGTTATTACATTATAAATCAATCATTTAATTTTGACCCCATGGCCTTTGGCAAAAACAAGCCGTTCTTTAATGTCGCCGACTGTCGTTTTGTGCTCCATTTTTATATTTTATATTATATACATTATAAATATATCATATATATTTTGGTTCAGGCACTGGTTCAGGCACCGTTTAGGCACCAGCACAGTTTTAGTATCGTTTAGCACCGGAATCGAAAAAAAAAAAAAAAACGATACCCAATGCTAGTTAGTATGTAAAATAGTAGAAATAGTTATATAATTTCGTGCATTATTAGTGGGGTCATTTACCAGATACAAACGTGGGTCCATTAGCCCCTGCGCTAATAAGCTATTCAGCTGATAACGCTACTCTACGCTAACTCTCCCAATGTTAGACCCAGGTGAAAAAAGCTTCTTGGGGGTGTTTGGCTCGAGGTCATGGTGCAAAGGACCCTAGGGTGAAATTACTCCGAACCATCACTTTAAAGGCCCTGACACACCAACCCGATTATCGTCCGTCGGACAGTCTGGCGAGGTCGGTGACTTGAGTCTGTTTGGTGTGTTCCGTGCCGTCGAGACGTCGGCTTTAATTTGGGCTGATTTGACTTGTTGAATCAGTGGGTGGTCAGTTGGACTCAAAACACTTACCGGTAATGACGAGTGGGATAAGCGTGATGAACGCCTCTCCAAAATCTGACGAAAATCTTTTAAACTGAACTTTGTCGATCAAATAAAACACAGATTCAGCAACTCCACGGCCTATTTCTCACTTAAAATATTTTCAGAAACACGTTTTGGTGAACCATTTTCATAAAATATGAGATCGTATTCCGATGCCGCCATTATGTTCTGGCTTTGAAATTCGGGAGAAGCCAGACCAAAGTGACGCTTTCATCATTTCAAGTTAGCACCAACTACTGTTATGGAGACGTATTACATCTCGCACACGCGCAAAACGTACGCTCAAGTCGGCATTGCTTCGATGTGTTCCTAGGCACTTTTTGGACCGAGTGGAGACTGATCCGTCCAACTGCCTTTTCTGCCGACGGTCGGCCGTCGGATTGGTGTGTCAGGGCCTTTAGCCTCACATCAATGATTCACTAATCTGTTGATGGACTTAAACACGATCCAATGGATCAATACAGTTGTTCAGACCTTCAGATGCCAGAACAATAATTTGTTTTTTGTCACAGCTTGACACAGCAGATGTGGGTAAAGGCAGTTTTACTTAGTTGATGTTCAGACGAAACATTATTAAATAAAGATCAGCACGCTTTTACAAATAAGCCAATGTTAGGCCTTTGTCAGGACAGAGTCTTAGTCGATAGGAAACAAACATAGAATAAACAAATAGAAGTAAAAATACATTACAAAAAAAATCTGTTGTGATAATATTTATTACTATGAAAATTGAAAAGACCTTTAGAAGGATTTTCTAGGGAATTTGAAGATATTCATTATTTCAGAAACAGTTCTGTCTTTCTATTTCTAAAAATGACAACCGAAATAAAAATATAGGTATATAGCATCTCAAATATTAATATATAACAATCAAAATATAAAAACATAGCAAACCAAATATAATATAAAGCAGGGGTCACCAACCTTTTTGAAACTGAGAGCTACTTCATGGGTATTGAGTCATACGAAGGGCTACCAGTTTGATACACTCTTCTGAAATAACAAATTTGCTCAGTTTGCCTTTAGTTATATATGATTATTAATGATTAATGATACTCATCTATGTGAAGACACTGATCATGTTAATGATTTCTCACAATAATTATCAACAAAGACTTAACAAGGTGGGAAACAGATAATATCAATATTCAATTTTCATTTTTAGAACAGGCCTGAGGGCTACTCATGTGGTCCTTGGGGGCTACCTGGTGCCCGCGGGCATCGTGTTGGTGACCCCTGATATAAAGCATGCCAAATATCAATATAGCATTGGGGACAGTTCGAACCAACACAAGTTATAAAGAATATGAATGTATATACCAATTTAAATTGGTGTATCAAATATTAAAGGTGCTTTAGGTAGGATTGTGAAGATCCAGGACTTAGCCCAAAATTTTGAACATCGACAACTTCTCAGTCCCTCTCACCTTTCTGCTAAAGACCAAAACGATCTCCTAAGCCCCTCCCCCCACAAGGGAGAATGAATGCGTGTGCATGAGCAGTGATTGACACGCAGTTAGACACCCCCTGGCCCTGATTGGTGCATCTGAACAATTAGACACCCCTCCCCCGGCCCTGATTGGTGCATCTGAACAGGGAGCGGTGGATTTTTGCAAATCACACTAGAGACTGTAGGAGGTACCAGAGGAGCTGGATTTTTTTTAATTACCTGCTTCATGTAGTTCTACTGGAACATAGGGTCAGTTTCAGCAGACAGAAAGATAGTTTTATAAGGCTTACCTACTGCACCTTTAATACAAAACAACCAAAACATGAATACACAGCAAACGAAATATAATATAAAGCACGCCAATATAAAGGCACTGGTTCAGGCACCGTTTAGGCACCAGCACAGTTTTAGTATCGTTTAGCACCGGAATCGAAAAAAAAAAAAAAAAACGATACCCAATGCTAGTTAGTATGTAAAATAGTAGAAATAGTTATATAATTTCGTGCATTATTAGTGGGGTCATTTACCAGATACAAACGTGGGTCCATTAGCCCTGCGGCTAATAAGCTATTCAGCTGATAACGCTACTCTACGCTAACTCTCCCAATGTTAGACCCAGGTGAAAAAAGCTTCTTGGGGGTGTTTGGCTCGAGGTCATGGTGCAAAGGACCCTAGGGTGAAATTACTCCGAACCATCACTTTAAAGGCCCTGACACACCAACCCGATTATCGTCCGTCGGACAGTCTGGCGAGGTCGGTGACTTGAGTCTGTTTGTGTTCCGTTTGCCGTCGAGACGTCGGCTTTAATTTGGGCTGATTTGACTTGTTGAATCAGTGTGTGGTCAGTTGGTTAAACGCAAAAAAACCGTCTAACGAAGTGGGATAAGCGTGATGAACGCCTCTCAAAATCTGACGAAAATCTTTTAAACTGAACTTTGTCGATCAAATAAAACACAGATTCAGCAACTCCACGGCCTATTTCTCACTTAAAATATTTTCAGAAACACGTTTTGGTGAACCATTTTCATAAAATATGAGATCGTATCCGATGCCGCCTTATGTTCTGGCTTTGAAATTCGGAGAAGCCAGACCAAAGTGACGCTTTCATCATTTCAAGTTAGCACCAACTACTGTTATGGAGGCTATTACATCTCGCTACCGCAGCGCCAAAACGGTACGCTCAAGTCGGCATTGCTTCGATGTGTTCCTAGGCACTTTTGGACCGAGTGGAGACTGATCCGTCCAACTGCCTTTTCTGCCGACGGTCGGCCGTAGGTTGGTGTCAGGGCCTTTAGCCTCACATCAATGATTCACTAATCTGTTGATGGACTTAAACACGATCCAATGGATCAATACAGTTGTTCAGACCTTCAGATGCCAGAACAATAATTTGTTTTTTGTCACAGCTTGACACAGCAGATGTGGGTAAAGGCAGTTTTACTTAGTTGATGTTCCAGCCGAAACATTATTAAATAAAGATCAGCACGCTTTTACAAATAAGCCAATGTTAGGCCTTTGTCAGGACAGAGTCTTAGTCGATAGGAAACAAACATAGAATAAACAAATAGAAGTAAAATACATTACAAAAAAATCTGTTGTGATAATATTTATTACTATGAAAATTGAAAAGACCTTTAGAAGGATTTTCTAGGGAATTTGAAGATATTCATTATTTCAGAAACAGTTCTGTCTTTCTATTTTCAAAATGACAACCCGAAATAAAAATATAGGTATATAGCATCTCAAATATTAATATATAACAATCAAAATATAAAAACAGCAAACCAAATATAATATAAAGCAGGGTCACCAACCTTTTGAAACTGAGAGCTACTTCATGGGTATTGAGTCATACGAAGGGCTACCAGTTTGATACACTCTTCTGAAATAACAAATTTGCTCAGTTTGCCTTTAGTTATATATGATTATTAATGATTAATGATACTCATCTATGTGAAGACACTGATCATGTTAATGATTTCTCACAATAATTATCAACAAAGACTTAACAAGGTGGGAAACAGATAATATCAATATTCAATTTTCATTTTTAGAACAGGCCTGAGGGCTACTCATGTGGTCCTTGGGGGCTACCTGGTGCCCGCGGGCATCGTGTTGGTGACCCCTGATATAAAGCATGCCAAATATCAATATAGCATTGGGGACAGTTCGAACCAACACAAGTTATAAAGAATATGAATGTATATACCAATTTAAATTGGTGTATCAAATATTAAAGGTGCTTTAGGTAGGATTGTGAAGATCCAGGACTTAGCCCAAAATTTTGAACATCGACAACTTCTCAGTCCCTCTCACCTTTCTGCTAAAGACCAAAACGATCTCCTAAGCCCCTCCCCCCACAAGGGAGAATGAATGCGTGTGCATGAGCAGTGATTGACACGCAGTTAGACACCCCCCCTGGCCCTGATTGGTGCATCTGAACAATTAGACACCCCTCCCCCGGCCCTGATTGGTGCATCTGAACAGGGAGCGGTGGATTTTTGCAAATCACACTAGAGACTGTAGGAGGTACCAGAGGAGCTGGATTTTTTTTAATTACCTGCTTCATGTAGTTCTACTGGAACATAGGGTCAGTTTCAGCAGACAGAAAGATAGTTTTATAAGGCTTACCTACTGCACCTTTAATACAAAACAACCAAAACATGAATACACAGCAAACGAAATATAATATAAAGCACGCCAAATATTAATATCCAACACTCCAAATATCAATATGTAGGGCCTACAATATAAAGAACCAACTATTTTAATTGTGAGTGACTGCCTTAAGATTCGTAATGAGCCTCATTACAAATCATAGAAACCGCAGATTTCCTTGGATTGTGGTTGCACCTGGATTGTGGTCGCAGCTGCTGCCTTGGTCCTGCTGGACATCCACTGCTACTATTATTATTATTATCATTAATTATTGTTCTATTATCTATCATAATTCAAATGTATTTTGCATTATAAATACAATGTTATTTGTGAAATGCTACTTAACTTGCTGGCAAATTAAGGTATTTTTCTGCAAAGTTCGTGGCTCTCTGCTGGACGAGTGACACCTGCCTCTATAACGGGGACACACACATGGCAGTATGGCAGGCAGACACACAGCTGACAACTTCGCAGGTGGTTGTGTTGGAGATGGGCTCGGGCTCCGTGCACAGTTGGGGAGTTATGTGCAAAACTACGGTATTGTTTTGGGTGGATGGTAAAACATGGAAAAGGAGTGTAGAATAAAGATGTTTAGGTTGATTTCATCCCCTGAGTCTTTGTATTTGTTTGCTCATAGAAAACAAAGGGACATTCCTACACATAAAATTCACCTCTGCAATCCTTTTTGATTATTTTATAAAGGCATTTCTCATGATAAACTTGTGAATGATTGTTTTTTTAGGAATAAGGATCTTTACTTTAAGATCACTTTGAGGAGTGACTATGGTTAGCATTTTACATGTTTATCGTGTCATGCAGTGTGGTACTCACACTGGTCTGGTTTTGGTCTTGGCCTCAAACCCTCAAAGTCTTGATACCTTCTGGTCTTGGTGATGAATTGGTCTCGGTTTAGGTGGTCTTGACTGCAACACTGAATAACACACCATGTGGATTTGTAATGGCAGTTATTAATTGACACTCAGCTCTCTATTTACTTTACTCTTATCCTGACTCAGTGTTGCACCTACAACATGCCAGTTTTCCTGTCTTGTGTAGAAACAGCAAAGGCAGAACCAGACTGCTGGGAATACCCCAAAAGAGCCCAGCATCTACAAATGCACATAATTCTATACTAGTAGTCAACTGGGACCATTGGGTGATGCCACAACAAACCAAAAGCCCAGCCAACCTCAACAACAGAGCTCCCATTATGGCCCTGATGATGTGGAAAGCTCTCTGCTTTGATTGATCAACCGGCTCCCTGTCCCCGCCCACTTCCCCCGGCCCTGGACAAATTAAAACACGGAGAACAGAAAGGCTGCAGAAAGATATAACAATCAGTGAGAAGCACATTATGCAGAGTAATGGGATGGCAGGAAAAGCAGGCATGTACAAGTGTGTTATCCCCACCCATCCAAAGCACAGCAGCCAAGTACACAAAATGCTGACGTTTCTAAACCAAGTTCCTTCTTTGTCTCGCAGGCGCATGTAGGTGACAGGGTGAACAACAGCCAGGTAGCGCTCCACACAGGTTAAGTTGTGAAACAAAATCTGTCCAGGGAAAATAACACTGGCAACCAGAGCCCCCAACAATATCTCTCTTTCACTATTGGTGTAAAGGCCCACACAGTAGATTAATGATCCAGAAACACCCCAAATCTCCATAATAATCATGTGGTAGGTGAAGAAGTCAGAGTGGCTTGTTTTCTGCCCTGCAGGCACAGAACTCTGATGCCTCCATCGTTGGAAACCAATGTAGAGGACTAGAATGAAGAGAGGGAGGAGGAAGAGGTTGGTGAAGGTGTAGATGGAAAACACGACAACGCTGGCCACGGATTTCTGGCATTTTATGTAGAGAGAAGGGATGGAGTAGGTGAAGGGAGTAGGGACAAGGTTAACATTGAGGGAGGATGAAGAGTTGATGGACATAGCCTGTGGAAGAGAACGAGAAGAGTAAAAGAGTCAACGGCCCATTATGTAGTCACAGTCACAATAAAGTAATACCAACCAAATGTTTTACCATTATAAACAAAAACCACCTGAATTCTTTATCTTCAATATCAACCTCTCAGCCCCTGTAGACTACTATTATTACTACTATTTTACCTACTAGGGTTGGGTATTGTTTGTTTTTATTCCGATACCGGTGCCTAAACGATACTTTCAAACTGTGGCGGTGCCTAAACAGTGCCTGAACAGTGCCTGAACAGTGCCTGAATATATATAATATATTTATAATGTATATAATATAAAATATAAAAAAGGAGCACAAAACGACAGTCGGCGACATTAAAGAACGGCTTGTTTTTTGCTAAGGCCATTTGGTCAAAATTAAATGATTGATTAATAATGTCAAAAAAGACTACCAGATGGGAAAGGGTGTTTTACAATATCTTTGAATGCACCACAAGGCTGGCGAGTTTAAAGTAAACGCACCGTCTGTGTTGTTTGTCTGACAACGGCAGCTGCAGTCAGACTGTTAGGTCCCGATGTTGGAATCCTCTACAGGGAAATACTGTCACACTTTACACCGCTTAACGTAAACTATCAGCATTTAACCATTGTGTTTAATCCAGCTACTAGCTAACGGTAACGTAGCGTCCTGTGCAGCGATGCTTCTGAAAAAAAAAAAAAAGTCAGGCACCGAAATGAGGAACCAAAATTTTCGTTCTTATTTGGTCTCGTTACTACCGTTTACGTCGGAACCGGTGCCCTATTGGCACCGCGTTTCAGTACCCAACCCTAAAACCAACGGATGAAAACACTGATATAAAACCTCTTTTGCAGTCTACTTCTTTGTTCTTAAGGCATTTACTTGTTCAGTACTTTAACCCAGCTTCTTTTCATTGAGGTTAATTGTTTGCTTCTCTCAACATCTTGGTCTAAACTGGACAAAATTTGGTTAAAATATGAAGATTTTTAAAAACATGTAACTGTAACAACTAGGGATGCACTGATCCAATAATCTGCAGCTCCCTGGCCTCAAGTTATTTTACATAAAAATGATTGCAAATAAGCTCTGGTATTGGATCAGTACTCGGTATAGGCATATATCTTGAGTTAAGGTATCAGAATTGGTATTGATCTGTTACATGTGAAGTGAACATGTCCAAAGTGGATTTTACATCGAAAAAAGATAATTTATTCATACTAAATAGGCTCGTCATTGACAATCAGACATTACATTAATATATATTTGAGCACATTAAAAGAGACAAACCTTTTTTAGTTTTTTCCAACTTGATGTAGCTGTGTCCGTTTCCCGCTTCTCCGCAGACTGCCGTACACTGGAGTCCTGTCAGGATATGTATTGTTGAAGCAGGTGTGCCTGGAATATGTGCCAAAACAACAACCTTAGGAGTTCTTTGCATTTTCCAAAAACCACTAATGGCCACCTGGTTCAATCCGTCATGGCCAAGATAAACTGTCTTTCCATTCGCTGGCTCCGAGGGTGGAGTGGACAACATCCCTGATTTGGTGACTTGGTAACATTGGTTAAAAACAACAATAATATCATAGCAGATTTAAATATATTATTAGGGTTGGGTACCGAAATGTCGTGCCAATAGGCAAAAAATACAGAGTAGGCACCAGTATCGGATAAAACCCAACCGATACCCAACGCTATATATTATGCATTCTCTTATTCCTAACGGTATTTCTCAAAGAGTGGTCTGACCCCGGGTGGTCTGTGAATAGTTTTGGTAAAATATTGTGTTTTTAATTTAAAATTCAATAATGTGTTTCTCTCTGACTGCCAGAGACTCCAAAGCCTAATAGCGACAAACTTGTGTTGTTTTCAATAAATAAACTTGTGTAAGTTAAAAAAAAACTTCAGCAATGTAGCAGACGGTTTTGCGACAATGCCCCACAATTTACTTTACAAATGATCAGAGTTACTTTTGAAGGAAATACGCAGGAATAAAGTTTACGTAACTTTGTCAACTGATGATGGATCGATGGCTTGCCTGCATAAGCAGCACCATTCTTCGTCATTAACCCTCGTGTTGTCTTCCAGTCTACCATGCCACTTTTTGTTTTTCAGGATCAAAATTTTGACATTTTTGTCACTTTTTTAAGGTTTTTTTTGCACTATTTTGACATTTTTGTATTTTTTTTTTCAACATTCTTTTATCATTTTTTTCTTCAAATGCTATCAAATTGAACCCTCAAATTCAATGAAAGTAGTGAACTGATTTTTTTTTTTTTTTACCTGTGAAGAGCGTCGTATGTAACTATCCAGGTTATTATTTTTTTTATTTGGTTGAAAGAAACCCAAAATTCTGATATAGAAACTTTTAGAAAATGGGTCAAATTTGACCCAAGGACAACAGGAGGGTTAAGATGGCAACAAAGACAATGAGTGACTCCTCTGTTTTTAAAAAACTGTTATTTAATTTCTACTGTCATTTGTTATATTCTGTTGAAGTAGGAGGCCTATTGCTTTTGGGCATATTTTGCCAGTTATGTGGTCCGTGAGTTCTTTATTTCGTTGAGTAAGTGGTCCTTGGTTGGACAAAGTTTGAGAAACATTGTTTTCTAATACATTTTCGGATGTTGTGTGGCCATTTTTCATGGTCCACGGTATGGAAACACTTACTGGATGTCACTGTAGCTGGGTTGCAGTCATCCAACACTTTGACAAGATGTCTCAACAGCTCCTGGTCAGATTGGCATGAAGTATGGCTTCACATGTGTGCAGGAGTGTGTCAGGGACGTGGAGTCTGGGAAAACCTTGTTCCAAATCTTGGTGATGCAAGCAGATGCTTGGAGCCTTGGCTAGAACAGGGTTGATGCTTGCCATGGGAAATAAAACCATAGAACCCAGTGTGGAGGGTTGATGTCATTTTTTTAAAAGCAAGTTTTCTGGTCCTGGAAATGCCAGGCCAGTAAGCCTGGAGTTTCAGAAGTAAAAACCCTGCCAGGTCTGGAGGTAGTTAAAAGAAGCCAAATTCAGCCAGTTCGACTTGAGCTAAACTACTTGGTAATACCCTAGCAGCCACTACAACAGCCTGCTCTCATGAACCATTCATTCAAAAAGCCATGAAAAGTTAAGTATTGTCATGCGTAAGCATTCCACGTTTTTTTTTGCTGTATTTACTACCATGATGGCCACTGTATATGAACGCAACTGGCCGGAGGTTGGGGTGGATCTAAAATTTCCCTCGGGATGAATAAAGTATCTATCCATACATCTATCTTTCTATCCATCCATCCATCCATCTATCCATCTATCAAACAATCAATCCATCTATCTATCTATCTATCTATCTATCTATCTATCTATCTATCTAGCTATCTATGTATCTATGTATCTATCTATCTATCTATCCATCCATCCATCTATCCATCTATCCATTTATCAATCAATCTATCTATCCATCTATCTATCAATCTATCAATCTATCTATCTATCTATCTATCTATTTATCTATCTATCTATCCATCCATCCATCTATGAATCTATCTATCCATCCATCTATCAATTTATCTATCTATCTATCTGGATATTTGGGCATTAACACACAGGACTTTCAAACCAGAGAGCGGAAAACTAAAGCCTTTCACCCAGGAAATGCCTGTTCCTTGGGAGTGTTTAAATCCAAACTACGATCTTTTTCATAATCTTAACTAGTCGTTTTGGTGCGACTTAACTTTTATCGCGGCAAAACGCTTATATTTTGTGAACTAAATTTAACCGCAATGTCCGCCGAAACCACCGGCAGCTCGCGGTGCTTTGTTCTGATACAACGGAGGACTGTAGCCGGCGTCATGAAGCTCTGTTGCGGCTTAAACAACTAGCAACTGCCGCTCTGTGTCATAAATCACTTTAAATTGTATGTAAGCTCAGACCAACTCGGGTGGTGTGAACACATTATTACATCAACAGAGAACTATATAAACTAGAGCTAGACCTATAAATTGGCTTGTACGTTGGCTATTAGCTTATGCTAATGTCAATGTAAATGTCCGCCAATAAGTAACAATATGTTTGATAAGTCTGAGGTACAACAATGTCATCAGTACGTAGTTTATCCACCACAGAGTACGACTGCAAAATGTCTCGCTTAATGTTCATTGTGTTCACAGTTCTTTTTGATGGGATCCTACAATGTTTTTGGGTAAAAACAACTTCAGACTTCTATCTCCTCAGATTTTTAAACGGTCAAACATCGATATCGTCCTAAAAAAACTCCATATCAACAACCTAACTACACCGTAACAGCAGACTCAACCACCCAAGAAAACACTTGCAAGCAGGGATGCACCGAATCCAGGATTCGGCTTTGGATTCGGCCGAATATTGGGCTTTTTGACGTGGTTTGGTTTTTACTGAACATTACAACTTTTTTTCCACCAAACCGAACCCTACGCTTGCACTACGCGCGATACGCTGAACGACGTAATGACGCCGCTGTTGATTACGGGGAGGTGTTTACGTAGGTGGAGCGTTCAATGCAGTAGGCTGTGAGAAAGTGAAAATGGAACTTGTGAGCAGAAAAAGTGTTTGTTTGGCAGTACTTTCAGTCAAAAGAAGGCCGTTCAAGTCCAGCTACATGTTCAATTTGCAATGCCGATTTGTCTCGTGGTGGCGAGGACCCTAAACAATACACAACATGGCCGCTGTTACAACATTTGCGTATGAAACATCCAAAAGAATACGAGTTGTGCATGAAGGAATCTACAGACAGCAGCCAGAATGCAGCAACTTCAGGTAAATAACATTAAAAATACACTGCTGTGGACGTTGTTTACTTCATTGTTCATTCAGTGTTTACTGTGTTAATGGACTGAGGATGGGAGGAGGATTAAGTATTCGGTTTCGGCAGTGGATTCGATACTCGGCTGAACCCCAAAAATCAGGATTTGGTGCATCTGTACTTGCAAGTACCTGCAAACACAGCAAAACCCTCATAACCATATACTATCTAGCAAAAGCTGAGTAAAAACATATAATATACTAGCACAAACGTCCTACCTACAACTTTTAGAAAGACTTTTACAGAGGTAAATTAAACTAACAATTCCCCTGCTGTAAGTGTTCCCACTTCTACTCTGACCAATGTCTGTTGTTGTCTTGCCATTGAGTTGAATCTAGTTTTCACTCTGACGTGATGAACATGTTAGCGCTCCTGCTCTGTGTAGAAACAGCAGAGGTAGAACGAGGCTGCTTGGCAGACTCATCCAGAATCCGGATAGTAGTAGCATGCATTGCTGTTTTCCTGTTCCATTGGACATGGAATTGATAACCAGTAGCCCACCCGACCTCAACACCAGTGTTCCCATTATGGCTATGATGGTATTGAAAGCCCTCAACTTTGATCGGTCAATCCGTTGTCTATTCCCACCCACTTTCCCCAGCCCTAGGCGAATCAGAACACAGAGAGCAGAAAGGCTGCAGAAAGAGACGACAATTAGGCCGATGCCAAAGACTGCAAAATAAAGACTGTTGATGTTAGCGGGGAAGTTCAGAACGGTTAAACCTGTCATTCCGAAGCAGAGCAGCCAAACACAACCAATGCTGATGTTTCTGAGCTTCACCCCGCCTGCCTTTCTCAGGCTCAGGTAGGTGATGGGGTGAACAACAGCCATGTGGTGCTCCACGCAAGTAAGGCAGTGAAAGAAAGTCTGTCCAGGGAAGGTCATGGAAAGGATGTAATACCCAACCACCAGTATCCCCAGACTACATGTATAGATGGCACTACAGTAGAAGACCAATCCCAAAACATTGAGAATCTCTAAGCTGACCATGTAGTAGGTGATGACATCCGAGTGGCTTGTTGTTCCCATGGGTACCGGAGCCCCGGTGCCTCCATCGTTGGAAACCCATCGCGAGGATGAGGATGTAGACCGGGAGGAGGAAGACGACATTGGTAAAGGTGAAGGCCGTGAAGATGGTGGCGATAATCGAGCTTTCAAAGCACACAAAGCTTTCAGGATAGGCAGGGTTTGAGAAGCAAAGGAGATGGGATGGCAGGGAGTCGTTGGAGGAGGAGTTGACATGCATGTTTGATGGTTGAAAGCCTGACGAGCAAACACAAAGACTTAGTTGTTACTAGTTAATTGATGCAAGGCTCAGTGGTGCCTGAAATCATTAGCCTGATGTAGCCTGGATGCCAGCCGAACTTAGCCCCGCCCACAACATTTGAGGTCGGGAAGTTCGGTCTGGACTTGATCTGTTGTGGAGCAACTATGCTCGACCCAGAGAGCTGTTCGGACCAATCAAATTGTCAAGGGGAGGGCTTTATACGATGATGGACAGACGATCAACAGTAACGTAATCAAACCGCGTCACCAAAGAGCGCTTGGGGTTGAATTCAGAGACTTCAGATACAGTATTAGGGGACCACTAAGGCCTATATAAAAGAGACTTCAGATACAGTATTAGGGGACCACTAAGGTCTATATAAAAGAGACTTCAGATACAGTATTAGGGGACCACTAAGGTCTATATAAAAGAGACTTCAGATACAGTATTAGGGGACCACTAAGGCCTATATAAAAGAGACTTCAGATACAGTATTAGGGGACAACTAAGGCCTATATAAAAGAGACTTCAGATACAGTATTAGGGGACCACTAAGGTCTATATAAAAGAGACTTCAGATACAGTATTAGGGGACCACTAAGGTCTATATAAAAGAGACTTCAGATACAGTATTAGGGGACCACTAAGGTCTATATAAAAGAGACTTCAGATACAGTATTAGGGGACCACTAAGGTCTATATAAAAGAGACTTCAGATACAGTATTAGGGGACCACTAAAATGACACCACATGAGCTGATTGGCCAATATATATGTGCCACTTGGCCAGAGATGTATAGTATAATGAAGTAGAACTACTTCACTACTGTACTTAAGTACTAAAAGGCTGTATCTGTACTCTACTGGCCAATACATGTGCCACCTGACCAAACACCTCAATGGTTAATTGTTACCACTTCAATAAGGAAGCACTATGATGCCTCTTTTTTCACATTCTTTCTGCAATTTTTCTTTTTCAGTTTACTGGGGTTTTTTTTGTGAGCATATTTAAATATTTGGATAAAAACAAGTCTAGTTTGCAAAATTGTGTTTTAGCAATTGGAAGAAAAAAAACTGTAAATACAGATGTATAACACACTGAAATAGCACTCATTTTGAAATGTAAAAACATGACATTTACAGCGACCAGTGAGCGCAACTTAGCTGACTCTCCCAAATATTTTAAAAACAAGGAGAAGAATAGATGCATTAAGTTTTCTTTTTCTTCTCTCTGTCACGCCAAACATCAAATTAAAAATACAGGTGATCTAATTAATCACAGTTCCTTTTCTTTCAGTATCCTGAAATCCAAATGTAAGTTCTTAGCCTCGCTGTAGCTGTTATTACATCTTTAATCCATAAAAGAAATGTAGAAATCGACCCACCTTTTGTGCTGTATTGTTTTTCTGATATATATATATATATATATATATTTTTACATCCAAAAATGTCTGCTGAACAGGTGTCTGTGATGATGATGGGCGGTTGGTTGGTGTGTGTGTGTGTGTGTGTGTGTGTGTGTGTGTTATTAATGTCTGTGTGGGAGGGAAATAGGTCGTTTGCATGACGCCAAACCACTGATGTTATTGACTG